>NW_026067994.1:5701988-5721486 GCF_014885135.2 Alexandromys fortis
TTTTTATTTTTCCATATAAAATTGATTATTGTCCTCTCAAGATCTGTGAAGAATTTTGATGGGACCTTGATGGGAATTGCATTGAATCTATAAATTGCCTTTGGTAGAATTGCCATTTTTACTATGTTGATCCTCCCAATCCAAGAGCAAGGGAGATGTTTTTTAATAAAAAAAGAATAACCATGACAGCTATCTCATCCACTTTCAGGAAAGACTAATCCCTTATGATATGCATGAGTATTAGGGTTAGGGATCCCTAAACTGAAGGCACAGGTTTTTATGATTTACTAGCTTTAACCAGTTCATCCATAAGTTTCTCAAGTCAGTCCACAAATGAGAGGCACAGGAGTACAATTCAACAATTTTTTTTCCTAATCAGTGTTTTTCAAGGTCTAATTTATATCATATAAAATTTACCATTGATGCAGATCAATTTCTTTTGACAAAATACATATAACTGCTTCAACATCAAATTATTTTTTCCTAGAAAATTCCCCAAATATCTTTCTGAGGACATAATGATCCACCCCAAGAAATCTGAGCTCTGATTCCCTGACTACAGGTAAGAGTTTCAAAAAAAAAGGGAACAACAGTGTGAATTCTTGGTGTTTCTTTTCTTCTACTTGTGCTCAACAACCATGAGGTGTATCTGTGATTTTCACTTATTAGATATATTAATTACTTTTTTTCCTGAGTATCTGACTGTTTGACATTATTAGCCATTTCTTATTCCTGGACACCAGGGTCATTATAACTAAACTGTTAGTGATTTACTGAATGGTAATTCACTTTTCAGGTTGCTGTTGAGGGTGTTTATCATGATGTAAAATCGTTTCCATGTTTGCAGCTAAGGCTTCGGTAACTCAGTTTGCAAAGCACATTATCTTTGTTTTATAGTCAAGATTCTGAAAAATGAATGTCTTGCCTTATGCCGTTGAGAAGAGTTCTAGAATAATCAAGAAGCAAAGTTTGGATGATTCAACATCTCTGAACATGTTTATCAGATGCTTCAGTTTGGAGAGGGATGAGCCAGAGATTACCTATGAATTCATCATTATATATAATTGACATATGTAGTATGTTTCTACCCTAGCAACCAAAATGATTGGCTGCTGTTCTTGTTTGCTTTGATGTTGGTGAGATATGAGGTAAGCATCATGACCAAAAGCAATTTAAGAGGGGGAGGGATTATTTAATCTTACAAGTTGTGGTCCATCAGCCACAGAAGCTAAAGCAGGAGCTTGAAGCAGGAACATGGCTTACCGGCTTGCTCATAGTCTCATGTACAACTGCTTTGCTCACATAGCCTAGGACCACCTGCTTAGGGATGGTGCCACACACAGAAAGTTGGGCCGTCCTCCATCAATCAGAAATCACAAAAATATCTCACAGAAATGCCTATAGGTCAACCATATGGAGGCAATTCTTCAATTTCTGTTCTTTCCTAAGGTGACTTTGGGCGTGTGTGAAGTTGACAGCTGAAGCTCTTTATGAAGGCAGCATTACATCTAAATAAAAATGATATAAAACCACCAATCGCAATGCTGTTGGCAATTAAAACTGAAAATAGACACAGAGGAATAAGTATTGACTGCTGAGCACATTGTCCCTGTAACCTAATGTCATGTACATCTCTAAAAATACTTAGAGAGCCAAGTTCAACTTGTCTCTGTAAGCATTCCCCCTTGTGGGAAGCTCATAACCAAGTGGCATCGAGAAGTTTGGGCAATTTAACATGGGACACATTTGATTAGTCTTCATGACTAATCAAGTAATGGACATAAAGAACTTGGTTAGAATAGACCCAACAAAAGCAAATTCCAATGAATACCACCAAGGAGCTCCAACTGTATTAGGGTAGAGAGTTTTTGAGGGAGATTTTTAGGTATGAACTGTGACATTAGATTCAAATTAACAATCAATAACTCACTGAGGTGCAAAGAAAGAAAGGGGTGGGCACTGTTACCTTTTGCTCCTGGAATGCAGGCAAGGTGGACATCCTGCTGGGAAAGTAAGAGTCTTCATTTTCTTGGAAACCGCCATGTTGGTACAGCGATTCCACTGCTCTGAGTGTCTGCCAGGCTCTACCTGTTCATCCGGCCTCCTTTTCCTCCAGGTCCTCCCAGCTGTGCACTTTTGTTTTGCTTATTTGTTTCTTTAGAGTTTATAGTACATATTTTTAACCCAGTACAGGCAATCAGCAGTCACCATTATTAGTTTAGTAACAAATCTGGAAACTCACAAGAACACGCTGCTATTTACATCTCTCTGCTTTTAACAAGTGTTGAGTTATAATATCCTCCAATCTCGAGTCCCTTGTGTTGATCCAGCTGGCCAAGTGCTAGTATCTCCTTTCTAAGAGAAAAACTTAAATTATTCCTTTTACTTCTTTATTATTTCTTTTACTTTTTGAGGTTATAATTACATTCCCCTTCCTTTTCCTCCCTGAAACCCTTCTATATACCTCTCCGTTTGCTTTAGATTTTGCGTGTTTAAGTTCTGTGATTAATTCTTTGACTATGTAAAATGTCTGAAAATAGCTTTGTTTTTATTTTTGTGACACTGAGCTCTCTGATGACAAACACTTTCTGCTTTTAATATTTTAAAATTGTTTTCCCGCTGTCTCCGCACTTCTGACAGCAAATTTGATATGATTCAATTGTTGGTGTTTGCATAACTTTTTACCTTTTTTACCAACTTTTCAAGTTTCTTTTTCTTAATCCCGATTTCTGTGTTCACTGTGGGTAGGTTTGTTCATGTTTGTCTGCTCCTTTGTGTATGTGTGTTTGCATGTGTACTGCATGTGTGTGTGTGTGTGTGTGTAGTTCATTGAAACTTTTAGATCCATTTTTAGTTTTAAAACATTGAAGAATACTGAAATTTAAAGAAACTCTTTTCCATAAATATTTTTTTCTGTGCCACCCTTAATCTCATCCACTGTCTCCCCTATTAGATTCCATTCATTTCTGAATCAGGTTGTTTGTTGCTTTCTTCAAATTCATGTACATTTTGTTTTGTTTAGTTTTAATTGCATTGTCTTAAGCTCACTATTTTTCTGAAGTATATAATCCATTGTTTCCCACATCTAGGAGACTTCCTGCTTTATACTATAGTTTCCATTTCTACTCTCTAGAAGCCCGATTGAGGTGCATGAAATCTTTCCAATAATTTAAGTGTAAAAATACAATTGTGTAAGTTGTGTTTTAAGATCATCATCAACAGGGTCATAAAGACACCAGGAACTATATTTTTTTTTACCATCATCCATAGAAAACTTCAATGCTTTAGAAATCTAAATCTACTACAACTTTAGATTTTTTTCATTTACTTACTATATAAAAATACACTTAAAATTTAAAAAATTTGATTTTAGTGTGTGTGTTGGCCATGTATAGGGTAACTTTATAAACTGAACTATCTTATGGCTCCTAAAAAAAAGTGTCTTAAGGGGAAAAAAATCAAACAAGCAATATGTTTAGCTAACACAGTTTCTATTTGTTTCTTCCTAAGGTTCACAGATGTAGCTAGATCTATGGGTATTTTATAACTGTAAAATTAAAGAAAATGGGAAGTTGAGATTATTGCCTTTTTCTTAGGAATGTAAAAAAATCCCAAGGCTAGTTTCCAACATAAAATCTGTGACATCTCTGATTTTTTGTGACCTATTCAATAACATTATTAGCTTTGGAAATGCTGGGTTTCTCTTAGAGCCGCTGACACCTATCATTAGGTGTCTTTTATTAAGCAAGATTTTTCTGTTCTCAGCAGAGCGAGAAGAGTGAGCTGACCTTTAAGGAGAGAGAAGATTCTTTTCATATCTTGATGCCCTCATGTTTATCTTCCTTCAGAGAGACAGTTCTTCACAGAAGGGCTTTCAGTTGAACACAGGCCAGACCTAGTAGCAGACAGCATGGTGGCAGGACATTTTTCTTGGTGCTTGAAGCAGGTTTTGTTGTGGAGATCTGTACTTTATATCATAGGAGGTCCTCGTGTATGAGAGGGACATACTATATATACGGTATTCATAAAGCTATAAGCATGTCAGCTTTTAGTGCTTATTAAACTCCACCCACTCACATACCATTACTATGTGCCAGAAACTGTTTTGATTTTTATGCTAATTCAGTTGTGCCTCCTGATAAGCCTACAGTAAAATAATTTAATGAGTCTTGTCTTAAATAGACAAAGAATTTAAATACTGTTTCCAAGGTAACAAATTGGCAGAGTCAAAATCTGAACACTTATAATTATATTGTAGGCCTTGAACTCATGTGCACTATTCTGGCTTTTGTTTTATTAATTAATACTTTTGTTCAAAGTAATTACTCAGTCACAAAGTGTTATGGATCTGCAGCCAGGAGAACTGAGCATGCAAATACATATGAATATCTGCGGGTCTAAGTTGAGCATATAAATATGTATATACATATAGATCCAAGTGTATGCCTCTTTACATGTGATGCTTGAGCATGTAAGAGATATGTATGTATGTTTATGTACACACATATATTTACTGATTTGTGTTTGTTTTGAAGTAATATGCCTTTATACATACATACATAACTATATCATGTGATAAAGAAAAACCTCATACAAGGCATGTTACCATAAGCAGAATGCATAATCTTGTTGGAGAAACATTATATGGTTAATTCAGAGAAACATTCCCAATCACAAATAACCTAGGTGTTGCTGTTTGAGTGATAATGACTTTTGTCTGTCTTCCTTGGATGAAAAGGCCTTGACAAGAAGACGAAGCTGATGTGACAATATCAGTGACAGAAAGGACCACTTCTCTCCTGCACCTTGTGTGGGAGCAATGGAGGAACAGGATGAGACCCAGGATGGATCAGGACTCAGAGGAGGACATATCTACCTGAAGACTAGGACAAGCATGCAACCTTGGCGACAAGCTTGTGATTGGATTACACAGATATCTGACTTCTGTTTACCAAAGGCAACTGAATTGCTATGACAAGAGGTCCAAGAAGTACACAACTGCATCTCAGAACTAAATGCCATTCACTCCTCTCAAAGATGCCTGGGAAGTTGTGCATGTTAATGTCAATAATAATTTCATCAACGTATTCATAAGTTATGTGAGGCATGTCACATATTTTGAAAAGTGTGGTTAACATCTTGTTGAATCTGATGTTCAAAGTCCTTTCCCTTAGGGTCCAAGGTAGTATACTGAGAGGTTATGTCTAGGAAGGATTTTTTTCTAAGCCTAATGTTAAGTTTGCTTACACACAAAGCTTCTTTCTGCAGAAGTTGAGACCATACAGAAAGCCACATCTGGTCAAAATTTAGCCAGCCATGGACTGGACTGTATGATTTCTAGCCTCAGTTGAAGCATGCATAACACAACCATCACACTAAAGTCTCAGGAAACACTATAGAGGGGGGATGAAAGATTGTAAGGGTCAAAGGGATAGGACACCTGCTGACAGACAGAGTATTTCTTTTATATTGGCCAAAGAAGTTGAACCCATGAAATCTCAAGAGTATGGTAGCCTAAATAAGCTTTAAACAATGACAGAACCAGTTTTCTTTCCAATGGTTTCACAAGTACCCACCCCTAGACAAAGTGTTATAGACTGGGAGAGAGGAACAGTTATCTCCCCAGGGTTGAGCCCTCCAATTGGTTATCCAATACCACGTAGTCAACCCTAAAACTATGTATGTATGTATGTATATATATACGTATATATGGAATATATACATATATATGGAATGTCTATACATATATATGGAATATATACATATATATTCCAACAACACTAAATGGGCTCATTGTGTTGTATTTATACATTCATATACTCATATAACAATAATAATCCAAGGGGAAAAGAAAAAAGTCTATAGATATAATACATTAAAGTATTGGGAGAAACAGGGGAACAGTGATGATGAGGATGGTATGATAATAGGGGTTTGAAGATAATCAAAGTACATTATATACATGTATAAAATGTCATAATGAAACTCATTATTCTGTACAATTCATAAAAGCTAATAAAAAAGGAAATCTGATCATCTCTGAAAGGAAAAAGTCCCTACATGATATTGTCAGCAAGACAAAACCTTCCTTCTTGTCAAGATGAATTTTTTGTCTTGTCTTTGGCTTTTGTGAATGGGAGGGATGCAGGGATAAGAGGAGAAGGTTATCTACTCTGTCTTACAGCTCTAGGGTGACTGAAGGGAGACTATTCCCTTACTTCAACAGTAGAAGCTGTCTGCTATCTTCTGCTTTTACCTGGGGTAGAGTCTCCTCAATAGGGCTTAGAATTCTGGAGGCCTCTCCCTTCATCATTAGTTACGCCTTTTCGGGTCCCTGTATCTCTCAGGCAGTTAGAAGAAGTTAGTGTCCTGGAGACATCTTACTTTAGCAACTTGTATGTATGCAGCATCTATGTGCCAGTGAACATTGGGACTAGGACTATTTGGGGGAAATTAGCATGCTAATTGTGTTATAAGGGGTATCAGATAATGTGTACAATTTTCAGCGCCTAAAATTGTTTAACATATTCTGGGAGTATGTTAGTGGGGAGAGCTGAGATGTTTAATGTAGAGGTGAAAATGAAGTGCCTCCTTTAGAAGTCTCTCCATGCTCATTGGAAGTGACTTTTCCCCGTATGTGGAAGAGGAAGAACTCCTCCCAGGCCTCAGCCATATCATAAGAAACTATCTTGTGATGCTCAGGACCAGGCTGGGGAGTGGGAAATGAGTCCCTTGTTATAAAGAAATAATTGGGATTTGATTAGTCACCTGGAGATACATCCAAGTAGACCTATTTTGGGAAAAGAAATGTCTGATTGGGTGAAGTGGAGGAGGGGCACCAAAAATGACAGTCTAGGGCTGTCATTGTCCATTCTTATGCTAAGATCCTCATCCTCAAATTTTTAGGATCCTGGATCCTTTCTTGCTTGCTTTCCTAAAGCATAACCCCTAGAGAACATGAGAATCTGCCTGAAAGTCAAGTGCATAGGTTAGTAAGAGATGAAGGGCAGACTAGAAGTGAGGAAAATAACTCCTCTGCCTCTCCATTGATCTGCCTCCCTGGGGACGGGACTGGGTAGCAGACGGACCATGAGCAGATGTGGCTCGGTTAGGGATGTGTCAGCAAGAAGAAAGAGCACCAATAACAGTGGGCTTGCCTTTCTTACAGTAAGTTTGGAAGCAGATAACTCTGTGTCAAGATTCGGGAACAGATGGCTTACACCTCTTCCTTCATGATGGACATCCCATAGAGCACTGAGGTCACAATTAAAGGAAGAAAGGAATGGAGGATTGCTTTAAGTTTAGTTCATTACTGCTCAGCAAAAGTTATTGCTTCAGATGTTTAAATTATTTCCTTGGCCTTTCTGTATAGATAGATACATCAAAAGCTATCCCTAAGTTCAAAAGTGCTGATCCAGGCAGTGTCTGACTTAGCATTTCCAGTTGAACTGGAAATAGAGACTCAGCTGAGACTACCTGCTTTGAAAATCAGCTGCATAATTAACCATTCTCATCTGGTGCATGTTGGGAGACTGCTTGTGTATCTCAAGAGAAGGCTCTAGGAGGGGATTTTGGAAGGACTGATATCAATCCTTATGTTAAGCTTAAATGAACTACACACTTCATGAAAAAGTATTTTGCAAACTGAATTAACAAAAAAAAATGTCTGAGTAATACTGTAAAAGAGATGAGTTTTCTGAACAAAAAAAAGGGGGAAAGATTACCAAGTAAACACTAATTGTAAAAGTTATAGAAAGTTTACATTAATATCTGGGATAATAATTTTTTTACTGTGAGCCTAAACTTTAATGGGTGAGCCATCTCTTCAGCCCTAGGGATAGTAGTTTTATAAGTGGGTCATCCTTCAGAAATAGAGTTTGTACCCAAAATTGTAGTTGTAGATGCTAATGCTTCATTCTGTATAATAATAGAGCCATACACACACACACACACACACACACACACACACACTTATATAAGTTCTGAACAGCATTATCAAGGCATATGTTGCAATCAAGATATACAAAGCATACATACAATACAATGTAAAAATTGTTAAAGGCTCATGGTTGAGATGCTGTGGTAACACAGAACATATGTTGACCAATAAAATAAGTCAAGAACATTGGAAGAATTTACATTATAAAGGCTATTCATAGGTTATGTAAATAAAGGTAGAAATCAGAAAGAAGAACATATGTGGGGTAATCCCCAAGTATTCAAAAATTAAGCCAGACAATCAGAGCATTAAAAAGAAGAAATAGTTAAAACAAACACACATTGGAACAAGACTATGATTGGAGTTCATGTATCCTAATTTATGAATATAGCTAAAGTAATCAATAAAATGGGAAATCAAAATTTGCATATAACCCTCACTTGGGAGGCAGCACAACAAGTTCACTTAGATAGACTCTGCCTCAAAATAAAAAGTTGATATAATCAATGGAAGGATTTTAAATCAATAGTCTCAATTTTTACCTATTTGTTTTTTTAAAAGTACATGAAATAATAAGTAGATGAAAGAAAGTCATAAGGCAAGAACCAAAGTCGCAAACAGAAAACAAAATCAGTATAGTGTGTGTATGTGTGTGTGAGAGAGAGAGAGACAGAGAGAGACAGAGACAGAGAGACAGAGAGGTAGCACATGCATTGGCTAGCACTGGGATTAGCTGGTGTGGAAAGTGGGCATGTCTGGAGAATCTGATGAAAGAGGAGGAGAAATGGGAGGTTCCTTGTCTGACTTAGGCAAAAAGCTTTGTGATGATTTCTTTCAAACCGCCCTTCACTGACAGGGCAATTTCTCACCCTGAGCGTGGAAGAACTCACAGAACATGTAAATGAGGCAGAGGTGGCACTGACATGGAGCGAATAGCGATATTACCCTAATGGCTGTGAAATACAATATAATCACAGGAGGAAATTTACCCTGAAATTGTGCTCATCTGCTTTCTGGAGGAATCTCCTTGGCATAGGTCTCCCAGGCTGTTTTCTTCTGTGAGAAGCAGGACAAAGCTCCCTTCCATGTCCCCTTGAGCTCAAGGTAGCACTCTCCATCCTGGAGTTCCAGAATATGCTCTGGGGGTTGTCATCTGTCTGGAAAGCTGCTCTGTGCTGGGCAAATTTACCAGTCAGAAAAGGAATTTTGAGGTGCCTGCTCTCTCTCTCTCTCTCTCTCTCTCTCTCTCTCTCTCTCTCTGACCCAGGGACACAGTCTGTGTGGAATTTTCCTACTGAGTTGAAACCCAAGGATTTTGAAAAGCTGAGGTACCATTCAAACCAACGTGAACCCTAACTTTCCAGACACTCACATCCTGAAAACTCAAAAGGGAAAGCTAAAAATAAGAGTTTATTTTTCTTTAAATTTAGGAAATATTTCAAGGACCCCAAATGTGATAGAAGGTGTTTGTACCTGAACAAGGTAGTGAATTCCATGGCCTTTTGTCTGTGTCCAGGCCCCCTGCCATTCTTCTCTCAACCCAAGATTTCAGACCACACATATGATGCTATCTCTGCTAGGCTTCCAACTTTAGCAGATTGTGGCGCTCCCCGTGTGGCAGGGGTGAGAATTTGATTATCTCCTCTGCTTGAACCAATCATCTTTTAAGCAGGAATCAAATACTTCTTTCCTCCTGCTTTCAGACACTCACATAAATGACTGGCAAAGTGTGCTTTAAGGCTGTATCTACCCTCATGACCTCACCTGTTTCCGGGGCCTTCATCATGATTGCTGACTTTTCTTAACCTACCTATACTGAGCTATAAGTGAGATAAAGGTGCCACAGTGCAAGGTCCAGGGCATGGCAATAATGGTCTCATTTTCAGAGATGAGAATCACATGCAATCACAGAAGTGCATGTACATACACATTTGTGTGTTATATACATATATGTGTTATACATACACACACACATATATATGTATATATATATATATGCTAAGCATGTACCCACATGCACACACAGACACACAGATACACACACACACACACACACACACTTACAGGGAGTCCTTTTCTCTTTCTTCTCAGTCTTTTTTAAATGATGCTCATCTTTTCAGCCTTTTCCAGCTAAAAAGGAGTCTCATGTTTGCTTCTCTGTCATTGTATCTACTTGAAACATGAGTTTGTTCCCCAAATGGAGTTTTCTGAAGACAAGTGGTACAGAAGTACACTGAAGAGTGAAAGAGCCATAGACTCTTGACAAGATAAAAGAGAAAGGGGTATTAAAACAGCATTTCATAACGAAATCCACGCTTCCATCGTTCCTCCTCGATAGTGTAACAGGCACTCTTCAGCAAGGGGAAGTCTACAGAGGTGAAGGGTGCTCCCTTCCCACAACAGCATGACTTCAGGGTAATGTGCCCTTGGTCTCCAGTCTCCATTTCTAGCATGCTACACTTCTCTTCTGTGATGTTTCAGGGCTCCCGGGTGTTGCTTAGTGAGAGGCATTCCTCTTTCCATCAATGAGCCATTTTGCAGAAGACAGTGAGTACCTGACCTTGAGGTTGAGACAAGTGAAGATAGAGATCACATAAGAGTTAGAGCAGGAGCTGAGAGAGTAGAGTAAGGCTGAAGGCTCTGACTTGGAGGACTTAAAGATTAGAGTGGAGCTGTCCTCCTGCCCCCAGTTCTCCCCATATTATCCTGTGAACCACGCGCTACTGCGGGTGTGAAGAGAGAAACAGCATAGAGATGCCCTGGGATTCAGGCCAAAGTTTTGCACCTTGCCCGTATGGGCTTGTTTGATCTTAGTGTGGGCTCTGTACTAGTAATGAATAACAAATCATAGCCCAAGATATATGACATAATTCCAGGCTCTGGCTTGGGAAAACACTAAGTTACTCCAGGATGAAAAGGTGGCTGTTTCTTTGTTTCAGAAAAGTGAGATCTTGGTGTCACCTCCTGCCTATATACCACTCTTGTGAGATGATGTAAGAGATTGGATTATGAGGGAATAATGAGGTCAGGAGACATTGCCCAATACACAGTTTGTGTTCCACAGATATTTGCATAATAAATGACAGAACATTTTGATAAAGCTGGCATTTGATATTTGCTGACCAATGTGATATTTCTGAGATGTGATCAGGGACCTGGGATGTTCTGAATAGACAATGGAGCACATCACTTAGCTAAACATTCTTGTAAAAGAGGGAAGGAACATCCCACCCACCTGCATTCACCTAACTTACTCCTCAGAGCAGTCCTACAGAGCAGGGAGCACGTGGTCCTCACTTCCAGAGCAGGATGAGTTTCAGTGGAGTAACTGTAACATGAATTAGGAAGTGAATTTGAGTTAAGATCTGGGATTTCAGCTGAGGTTTCTTTGACTCCAAAGCTTGCTATCTTCTCCTATAATATACATTGTTCCAACATAACATTGTTTAAACTCAATGTCCTTATTTGTAACAAAGGGAAATGGATGTGGACATCATGTGATCACTGTGAGGGTTAATTAAGACAATATCAGAAGAAAACCAAATACAATTTCTTGACAATGGTTAATGAGTAAATTCTTTGCTTGTCTTCCATTGTAGACAAACTCCCCACGGTAGTGTTATAAGAGTATTACAAACCAAGTTAAAAATCTATGATGAGTTTTATACTTTGAGCACTGATTTATAGACTTATAGCCATATGTTCTTTTTTATATTTAGCCTGTGTAAAGTTCAACTAGTTAAATTAAAATATAAAATATGTGGGTCAAGAAAGATGTACAAGGGAAAATGACAGTAATGACAAGGGGGTAAGACCAAGAGAGTTCAATTGTTACCCAGAATGCAAACACATCCTATACAGTTACTAATTTGGGAGTCCTGTGTGTTTACTGTTTGTAAACCCATATTTTATTCTAAGATTTCTAGAAATTAAAACAAAGTAGAAATCCTAAATACGTTTTATTGTGTCTGTGATATCCCTTTTCCCGCCAAAGCAATGGGTCACTGAAGAGAACAAAGATAATTTTCCAACTACAAAGTGCATCCCCCTCCATCTTTCCCATACTACTATTGGCACTTGCAGTCTCCATTTTGGTACCAGACTGTCATTACTGATAGTGCACCAGTCCTAGTTTGTTTTCCATTGCTGCAATGTATTGGGTAATGTATGGAGGAAACGTTTGATTCTAGTTTTGCGTTTAGAAGTATGGTGTTTATTTCCATTCTGTTTTCATGAGGACTCCCTTGCTCATGTAATACTCTGAATGACGATATCAGTGTAGGATGCAGAGACCACATGAACATACCAGAAACTAGAGGATAAGGAGATGGCCTTACTCTTTTAATTTGCTCCTATTTGTGTTAAGTACAGTGCCCCAAGTACTACCCTACCCTCTTCTACAGAACACCTCCAGTCACTGACACATCACCAAGGAGGCTCCACTTCTCAAGGGTTCTGCAACATTGGAGAATGCAGCACCAGGAGCCACACCTTCAATATAGGCACCCTTAAGGGACAAACTGTTTAAGCCACAGAAGTCCCTTCGCTGTGAGTCTTATGCTGCCCATGGTCATCACACCTCCTGTGCTTCCCATCTCTGCACCTAAAGCTACCTTAATCTCGTCAAGATGCCTACTCTTCTCATTTTCTTCCTTTACTCTGAACTTGGACTGGAGCATAGGTGCCTTTCAGAGAAAAAGGTGAATTCAGCTTAGCGATCACAGACTCAAGTCTCCAAGAAGTTTTAAAAATGCATATGAAACCAATCTTAGATGTGAATTTACAATCATAGTTTACATCAAAGGTGCCTGTCATTGCACAGTACTATCCCATTGCCTGTTTGTAGGCCTTTAGCAAGTATCCTTTTTTCAAGAAGATATGCATTTGCAGAGGCTGCAAGATAGAATCTATGTGACACTGAACCTAAGTGTTCAGGCTCCTTTAAGCTCTCTGTTTCTGTCTGATATTAAGTGATCAATTAAAGGACCTCTATGGACAACCTGAGGTATGAAAGTAACTAGCAGCTACATTTTCTCATTAAAGATTTGAGGTGGTAAGTTGGACACAGGTTCATGGTCATTGTGTTCCTTAGTTCTATAACCTTTTCTTTTCTCTATTTCGGAAACATCTATTTTCTAAAGAAGTTTGAGTGTGTCATTGGTCTCTTTCAATACCTGACTGACACACACATTATTTTCCATAATAAATATATGCACAGAAGCCATGAGAGATGGGAATTAAAATCTGTAGAACTCTAAGGTTTTATTGAATTGACCAGTTCTCTGAGGTGTATCACATGTGACAATTCTAAATGTCATATATAATCTGGAGAAAGTATGAATAACAAATGACCTCAGTGAATAAGCTAAGGTTAAATGCAGTTAGAAATACATATTTCTTGCATTTTCTCTTGATGTTTTAAGTGCTTTTTATAAAATTATGTGTGTATAAAGTATCATTGTGCCCATGACCCAGAAAAAGGAAATTCATGTGGTATATATTTTCTCACAACTATATAAAGGAGGTAAATGGGTCAAAATGTATTAGTATGATAAAAAAGATAATAATTAAAAGAACTCATCAAAATTAGTAGCATGTGGTAAGACAGTGTTTATAAAGCTGTCTACAGGATTAAGTGTGTGTGCATGTGTGTGTGTGTTAGAAAGTAAGAATAATCTACAATCAAGTCTCTAAAATTTTACTAGGCAACAAAGAGAAAATAGATGCAATGAGAAGAAAAGAAAATTCAGAAAGTTTCAGAAAAGTCAAGGAATGAGAAAATAGGGAAATAGCACAGAATGAATGAATAAAAAGACTTAATTGATAAAGCTGATAAGGTATCAGACAAACAAACTAAAAAACTGAGGTGATGTAGACTAACGTCAGAAATATATAAAGGTACACAGCCACAGGAACCAGAACACTGCAGTAATAACACAGCCACAGGAACAAGGACACTACAGTGATACCACGGCCACAGGAACAAGAACACTACAGTGATACCGCAGCCACAGGAACAAGGACACTACAGTGATACCGCAGCCACAGGAACCAGGACACTACAATGATAATTGATAAATTTTATGAATAACTCTTTCCCCCCAAATATAAAAATCTGTATATCTCTTTGCCCATAAATTTAAAAAATCTATAAAACTGGACAAACTCATTACAAGATGTATCTGTGAAACCATACTGAAGGAAAAGTAGACATGTTTATTAAATGAGAGGGAAAATCTTCCACAGCAGTGTGCATCAGGTTCATTAGGTCACTGGCAAATTCTACCAAACATTTAAGGAAGAATCATACCAATTCTTTACAATATTTTTGATGATAAAAACAGAGATATATTATAGCGCATTTCTTTAAGGCAAATATTACCTAAATACTCAAAACAAAGATGTCTCAAGGAGGGCTAGAGAGATGGCTCAGCAGTTTAGAGCCAGTGCTGATCTTGCAGAGGACCTGGGCTCAATTTCCAGCACCCATATGACAGCTCACAACTGCCCATAACTCCAGCTTCAGGATTATCTGACATACTCACATGTATGTTCTCCCTCCCTCCCTCTCTGTCTCTCTCTCTCTGTCTCTCTGTCTCTCTCTGTCTCTCTCTCTCTCTCTCACACACACACACACATTTAAAAGTAAAAGTAATTCTTAAAAATAATTTTAAAAGACACTAGAAAAAACTGCAGGGGTTGGAGAGATGGCTCGGTGATTCCCAGCACTGCCTGCTCTTCCAGAGGACCGGGATTTTATTCCTACCACCCACATAACAACTCACAACCATCTGTAACTCCAGTTACAGAGGATCTGACACCATCTGCACTCTGAGCACATTGCACCCTTGTGGTGAACACACATACACGTGCAAGAAAAATACCCATACACACACAATTTTAAAAAAATAAAAAAATAGAAAATAACCCTACAGATTAATATTCCTCATGAGCCTCTGTGTATAATTTCACAATAATATGATATATTAGTAACTATTCAATCCAACTTCATCTAAAGTATTTTATAGACTGTAACTAAGTGAATTGTGTTCTAGGCAGAAGAAACTGATTAAATACTCAGAATCAACAGTAAATCCATCACATCAATAAACTATAGAGCAATAGTTCACATAGCAATAGACACACACAAAACACCTGACAAAATTCAACATGTCTACTGACCTAAACTCTCAGGACTGGAGGAGACCTTCCTCAAATTGAAAAAAGATTAAAAAAAAGACTGCAAAAATTCCTTAAGTGACAGCACAGATAGGCAAGACTGTTCACTGTCACTACCACCTTACAGTCTTCCACTGGAAACCCTAGTGTATTGAGTATGGTTTCAAGTTAAAGTTCAGCTTCTAAGGGGTCCACCATCTCTCCAAATGGTACCATCAGTGGTTTATGAAGAGTTCAATCACATTAGCATGTAGGATACACATCAAAATGGAACCACAACATTCCACTCCAGAACCCAATAACATCATAGCCATCTCATAATATAAACTGCAGCCAGTGTAATTTCAGAAGTTCCAAAAGTCTTAATAGCACCAACACTGTTCTTGTTCAAAAGTTCAAAGTACAGAGTTTTCTCTGAGACTCAAGGCAAACTGTTAGTTGTGAACCCTTAAAAAATAATATCAATAACAGTAATAAAGTTACTTAAAATAGCATAGAACAAACATTTATATTTCAGAAAAGACCGGTTTGTGATTGAAAGCCAGGAGAAGATACATCAAGTCCTGTAGCAGCTTTACCTGTCACGAAGGGACAGTGATGGTGACATCTAGGCTCCATAGGCTATGTAGCCTCAGACGTGTTTCATGAAGCCTGCATTGACTAGTTCCACCCCAAACCTGCAGCTTTTCCTCAGCCGATGTCTCCCATTCACCGCATCTCAGCTGTTCTGGAATCTCTGCTGCAGTATAAGCTTCCTTCTCACAGCTGGACAGACATCTGCTCAGGCTTTCTGTTGGTCCTCTCTTACTTCATATTGCCTGTCTCATAGGCTTTTCTCTTAAACCCAACCCAAGCTAATACGACTTCTCCAACCTTGCTTTCTCCATGCCCTTTGTAGTGCGAAACTCATACCAGGTAGATGATGCTACATCCTATTATCAACTCTGTTTGTAGCAGATGCATAACCAACCATGCGGGCGGCCAGGTGCCGGGGACGCAGCCCCGCCGCTCCTAACACTACAGTAGACAGACTTAGCCCTTGGGGTTTCAGAAGGGATCGGAGATTCTAATCAGAATTGCACTAACAGTCATTTCTATTACATCCTGGCAAAGAAGCTGGCCTCATACTGTCTGCACTGTGAAAGTGTAAGTGAGGCTGAATTCTACAGTAATGGATTAATTAATTCATACAGGAAATTCTAAGACTGCATAAAATTCAGATCTCAGCATGGTTATTTACATCTGTGTTTACTCAGGCTTACCGTGAAAATTCACAACAAAAAGCAGGGCAGAAAGACGTGCTTTTACTCTCACAGTTTAGCCAATGAAAAGTGTGAGCGTATTTAAAGTGGCACACCAAGCCAGTACAAACAAATGGCTACAGTTATTAAAGAGACTAGGGTCATGAAGAGAAACCTGTTTTATGCCCTAGAACGATAGTTGTAGGAAGTTTCCTCGAGACAAGAGTCTACCTATTGAAGGTTCCGTGGAGTGAAAACCCACTAATAAAGAGTTCCAAGGGCTTGTTGTTGAATACAACCAGCTAGAGAAGTGTTTTTCCCGTTGTTGGGAATATTATTTTAAGGTGTGTTATTTTTTTATGCTGCATTTGTGTAACTCTGTGAAGCTGTGATACTTTGCCTGCCTAGAGCATGGTCTAATAAAAGATCTGAATAGTCAATGCTGAGGCAGGAGGAATGATAGGCGGGGCTGGCAGACAGAGAATATATAGGAGAAATCTGGGAGGTTGGGAGGGGAAGCAGCCAGAAAAGGAGGAGAACATCAAAGGCCAGCCATCCAAATGCACAGCAATCCACCAAGTAAGAGTAAGATTTGCAGAAGTAAAAGAACAGGAAAGCCCAGAGGCAAAGGGCAGAAGGGATAATTCAAGAAAAGTGGGTAAGAAACAAGCCAAGCTATGGCTGCATAATTTTAACTAAGAATAAGACTCATGTGTGATTTATTTGGGAACTGGGTAGCAGGTCCCCCCAAAAAAAGAGTCCAAAGAGCTTAATAACATCATATTTCACCCAGTGTGTGTGTGTGTGTGTGTGTGTGTGTGTGTATCACTGATCTAACAATTAAATTCCAGGCAACTCTCTTCTCCTCATATAGCAAAAACTACCTCAATCTTATCACAATGCTTTTCTGGAAGTTTTCTTCTTGTACTACCTTATAATCTCTTATGGATAGACTTGGAGTTCATTGTAAGAATCAGTGGTACAATGAGCCTTTTAATCTAAGAAAGTAGATGGCTTGGTTTTGTGATGATTGTTTAAATGACAAAGCAAAGATACAATGCATGAAACAAGTAATTTAAAAATAAATTTTGTTGAAATTAAAAATTTCAGTAAGAAACAAAATAAAAATCTAGTCACAAATCGTGGTGGCATATGCCTACACTCCCATGTACTCAGAAAACAAAGGCAGGGAAATCATGTGTTGAAGTCCAGCCTGTGTCCCATAGCAAGACTGTCTCAAAAAGAAAAGCAAAAAAAAAATCTACTTTTTGTGTGAGGGTTTCTATTGCTGCCAAAAACAAAACAAAACAAAAAACCTTCACCTTGACCAAAGTTGGGGAGGAAAGTGTTTATTAGGCTTCCACTTGAGCATTGCTGTTCATCACTGAAGGAAGTCAGGACAGGAACTCAAAACAGGGCAGGATCCCCGAAGCAGGAGCTGATGCAGAGGCCATGGAGGGCTTGTTCCCCATGAACTTGTTCATCCCACCTACTAATAGAACCCAGGACCAGCAGCTCAGAGATATCACCATCCACCATAGGCTAGGTCGCATAGTAAGCGATTGATTACTAATTGAGAGAATGCCTTACAACTGGATCTCATGGAGGCATTTCCTCAACTGAGGTTCTGTCCTCTCTGATGACTCTTAACTTGTGTCATGTTGACACGTAAAACTGTACAATCTGCCTAGGCCTAGAGATGATGAGCAGCTTGTTGGTGCATTCTTGACACCCCAGGTCTAGGTTTCTGCTAGGAGCCATGACATGGTCCATAGTCCTGCCCCTTGCTGTCTGTGCACTGGGGCAGAGGGTGGAAGCCAGAGCAGAAAATGAGTGAGATTGTGATGCATGATGTGAAATCCACAAAGAATTAATAAAAAAGTTAAAAAAGATTACCCACAAAAAAGGCAGAAAAAAGGAGTGGAAAAAATACATGTCTAATAAGTGACTTTAACTGCTATCCAAATGATGCAAAGACCTCTTTAGAACTTAAAGAACAGGAAAGAATCAAGCCAATTAAAATTAGACTAGAGGCATTAACAAATGCCTTACCAGAGGGGATGTATGGCTGATGTTCTGCACTGTGAACCAAGGAAGTGCAAATTTAAAACCATTATTAGGTGATGTTGTGCATTTTTTAGATGGCCGCAGTCCAGAACTCTGACAACAGCAAATGCCACCCAGAATGCAAATAAAGAACACTCTCCATTGCTGATGGGAATGTAAAATCTCACAACTACTTTAGAAGGGAGTTTCTTGACTTCTTACAAAATGAGCATTATCTTATTTCCCAGTTCAATAATCAAGATTCTTAGTATTTTACCAAAGGAGACGAACATTTATGTCCACATAAAAAAACCTGCACAAAGATGTTTATAATGGCTTTATTTACAAATGCCCAAACTCAATAGCAACAAAGATAACCTTGACTGATGAACAGAGAAGTAAACTGTGGTGTATACAGGAAATGGACTGTCATTCATTCCAAGATTGAAATGAGTTAGCAAGCCATGCGGTGGCAGGAGGAACCAGTGTGCACATTACTAAGTGAAGACGGCAGTGTGAAAACCTGCACACTGTACTATTCATCCTGGGGAAAGTAAAATCTGAGTAGTTGCCATGGGTAACAGGGCAGGAATAGCTAGGGAGAGCACAGGGGTGTTCATGTCATCATACCTTTGTTCAGATCTATAGATGTACAGCACCGAGAGTGAATCCCATTGTAAGCCATGGGCTCTGGGTGATAATGATATGTTAATGTAGGTTAATCAGTTGTGACAAATGCTCTACTCTGGTGGAACCTGTGATAATAGGGTAGGCCCTGCCTGTGCCAAGGCAGAGATAAAGCAAAATTCTCTATTTTCTGCTCAATTTGGCTCTGAATTTAAAACTGTTCTAAAAAATAATGTCTGTTAATAAGAACCATGAGAAATATAGAGCCACTAAGGTTATGTGATGCAGATAAATATAAAATTATATTTAAACATAATTCTAAAGAGTAATCCAGAAGTGAAGGTGATTTCTTTTATGTCAGCAAAATAATAAAATAATGTAAATGAATTACAAGTAAATTCAATGTGAACAGAAAAATAATACTCTGAAAATTACAAATCATTTGTTGAGAGAAGTTAAAAGAAAT
>NW_026067994.1:5721519-5768764 GCF_014885135.2 Alexandromys fortis
ATATATTGAGAGAGAGAGAGAAAGAGAGAGAGAGAGCGATCAGCAATTAAAGTAAAAAACGTTGTGAGTTTGAATGAGCAGAAGGAGGGAGATATATGGGAAGGGTTAGAGGGAGAGAGGGCAAGGGGATATACTTATGTTTTAATTATAGCTTTTCAATAAGTCTAAACAGTAAAGAATGGTCATAGGACTGCCACTGTTCATTCAGTCAGAGGTGGGACAGGAGTGCAGCCTGGGCTCAGTAACCATTATCTCAGGTAAAAAGAAAGGTTACTTCACCCAAGACGGGAAGGAGACCTCACCAGTGAGAAGAAAAACAGAGCTTCCATAAGTCACCAGAAACAGCCATATCAGTTTTCCTAAGTATGTTTTTGTTTGTTTGTTTTTATGTAGAAACTTGTTTCCTCTGCCTGGAAGTACCAAACACTGTGACAGATGAAAGTCAACTTTGAGAACTTACTTTCCTTTAAGGACCTTACTGCTAAACATGATTTAGTTAATTTATGACTCACAAACTAAGAATCTGGACTCTTAATATGGTCGATCTTGATTCTCAATTGCTAAGATTTGGATTCACCATGCAAAGACAGACTCCTTCAGATCTGTCTTTGAGAATGTTTCCAAAAAGTCTTAGCTATGTACGGAAGGTCCTGGATGTGAGCAAACCCATTCCATGTGATGGACTCCAAGACTGAACAACAGAAAAAGACAAGAAAGTGAGCAGAACAGATCACCCGTGTGTCTGTGTAGATGTAACGTGACCAATTGCCTGGTGGTCCTGTTACCACTTTCCCTGCCAAATATTCTATACCCTTTACCTTGTGAGCAAACCAATTCTTACATCCTAAGTTGTTTATTGTTGGTCACATCAATATGCAGAGTACAGAGCAATTATCTAACTCCATCTGCATCATGCATCACTCCTACCTGTACCATCTTTCCTAGATGAGCATGCCAGTCATCTCTTGGCATCTTTGTGTCTTATCTTTCTGTTTATTTAGTGCACAGAAGAGTCCATCCACTCCTCAGATGACCTTGAGTACCTCTAAGGCTGTCACAGAGCTTGTCCAGTGCCATCATTCTCATTGGGTCTTCAGTATGAATGGAGCCTAATAAAGTAGCCTAAGAGGCTTTATTTGTCAAGTCAGTCTGATAATATAGAGTTTTGAAGGGAATGGGGGTCTTTGTAGGTAGCAGATACAGGGATTGAGATAGGGATTTAGAAGACATACAGCAACAATGTTCTAAAGTAGCTCATTGGACAAGAAGTGGCTCTGAGACCTTTACATGGAACACGAATACAATGTTTTATTCATTTATATATTAGATGATACATTTGCATTTATCTTGGCTATTTGACTAATGCTTCACTGAACACAGGAAAGAGCTATATCTTCAATGCACTCATTTCAAGTCTTTAGGATACTTTACTACATGTAGGATTTTTAGTTCATGCTATAATTCTATGCTTAAATCTTGAGGAATTACCATATTGTTTTTCCCAATGGATATGCTAGTTTACATGCCCACCACCTGCCTAGGATTACTCTTTTTCTCTACAGCTCGGCCAACTCTTATTATCTCTTGGTTTAACATAACAACAGATGTAGGATGCTATCTGATTAATGTAATGTAGACAATGGGATATTTTGTCATGAAAAGGAGACCACCCTGAAAGATGTGATACCAAGGAAGATAATCCAGACCCAGATCGACAAATATGGTATAATTTGTAGAAGCAAAGATCAGCAAACTGTATGTTGCAACAAACAGGACAGTGGCAGCCAGGGGATGCTAACTTTACATTAGTGATGAGGAAGATTTGGAAAACTGAACTGAGCAAGATTGGTGAAATGTTATTCATTAATTCAATTGTAATATTCACTGTATACTGTGTATATATGAGAAATTATTTCACATTTTACTCCTTGAATATATTCTATGATAATTTGACATTAAATATTTTAAAATTCTTCCAAAGTTGGAACATAAACAAGTCTTCCATATGGTGCTCTCTCGGGAGGCTGTGTATTGTTTTCAGTAAAATCATCTCTACCTTGAAATGCATGCTTTCCTATCAAGCTGAAACTGAGATTATTTGGGTCGTTTGTTTGAAAGAGCTTGCATTAATGTTGCATGTTTAGTAGGCGAAAGGAGACCCCCTTTCAACCTCAAAGCCTGTTACAAGGAGTCACTGCATTCTACTCGAGTTCATGTTCAGGTTAGCAGGTGGAGGAGAAGAACAAAAAGGCTGCAATCTTCCACTAGGCAGAGAACTCACAAAACAGGGAGTCAGTTTCACCAGAAACAAGCAGGTGAGTGGAGAGAGGATAGTTGAAAGCGATCTCAAAAGAAAAGCATCCCCTCTGACAAACTGAGAGCAAGCCAACAAAGACCTTTCCTTGAGAAAAGCACGTCAGGAAGACCCTTCTCCCTCAGGCTGAAGAAACCTCAGAGAACTCAGCCAGAGGCTCTGCATACCTGCCATCCAGCAGCTGATACTAGAAAATCTCAACTTGACATATTTGGGAGCCTCACTCTGGTTAGGAACAACCTAAGACCATCATTTGGCTTTAAGAAATAAAAGTGAAGCGATTACAACAGCAGCATGTAGGTGTCATATGTGATGACTTTTGACTGTCTAGCTTCCCCTACAGATTCCACAGTCTAAATAAACAGAACAGGTACACAGAAGCCTGGTGATTAGCATAGAAACACTCACTGTGTGCTGCCCTGTCCCAGGCTTCACTCCAAGCACCTGGAGGTAGACAATGTTCTCAGTACTGCTTGGCATGTGGAGGAAGAGATGGTGGCACCAGAGAAGAAATGGTATCAAACTCTGAATTTTTACTTTTTTCAAGGAGGTTCAGCAAAAACTTAGACAAGGAATAAAAGGCAAGAATTTCTAGAGGTGCCCCAATAATTTTCCCCTATCACCTTATGACCCCCACCCCTCTATTCTCCTAATGTATCTAGAGCATCTGCTCCCCCTGCTCCCCCTTCTCTTTTTGCACAACAGCCTCCTGGGAGACTGTGGGAGAAAATCAGAGTACCCTGGCCAGAGAGGTATGAAATGAAAACAACAGCAGGCTGAAGAACCCTCCACTGAATATGCCAGCAAATACAAGCGAATTCAAGTCACAAGGAGGGAACAAATCACTAGAGGGACGCCTGCCAATCCCTCTATGGCTGGTGCTCTCGTTTCCTTTTCCACTGTGATAAACACTGACCAAAAGCAATGGAGGGAATTGGGTTTATTTCAGCTTACAAGTTATGTTCCATCCTGGAGGAAGGGAGGGCAGGGTCTGAAGCAGAAAGTTGAAAGAGTAATCATAAAATAATGGTGCTTTCTGGCTAGCTGGAAGACTAACACTTAGCTAGCTTTCTTTTTTTAATTTTAATTAAAATATAATTACATTGCTTTACCCCTCCCCTTTCCTCTCTCTAACTCCTCTCATGTCACATCTTTCAAACCTCCCCGATGTCTCTTCCATCACTCCCTCTCAAATTCATAGCCTGATTGTCTGTGGTTATAATCACTAAACATACATTCATGTATATATACATGTATACATAAAACCTGCTGATTGCCTGTTTTTCTGTGATTATAATTGTTAAACACACATACCTGCACATATATATGTATATATTATACATATACATAAACCTGCTGAATCAGTTTAGTATGGTGCCTGTGTACATGATATCAGGACTGACCACTTCGTGTTTGATAACCAGTTAGGGCACTCAGAAGGTTTGGTATTTGATTTAAATGTCTTTACTGCAGTTTATCTCACTGCATTCAAACCCCTGGACTAACAAATGGAGATTTTTAATAGAATTAGAACTATTGCCAGTTGACCGTGAGCCAACATTTGACATAGCCTCTGCCATTTAGCCTACAGAACCATCCAGTTATAGTGCATTGTACTATGGCTGGTTCTATAGACCCAGAGAGCTGTTAAAAGTAAGCACCTATGAGCTCAGTGCCATGAGGGATCAGGGCCCTGTGTACATAAAATGAGACAGTAGGACCCCAATGCATATACCCCATACTAGGAAGAAAGATTCCATGCTCCTGCAAAAGCCAATCAGTGCTTTGTCAGTGAGAAAATCAAAGGACATCACTTCAAGATTACTACCTGAATGCTATCTATGTTATCTCCTTCAATTACTTTCTTTTTAGCAATGTTTTTGAAACAGGGTCTTGTTATGTAGTTTTGGCTTGCTCTTTACTTACTCTGTAGACCAGACTGGTCTCAAACTCATGGCAATCCTCCTGATCACCAGGATTTTAGGTGTCAACTACTATTTCTGGATTTCTACTTAGCATTTTTTTTTTGGAACAACATCTCACTATGTATCCCTGCCTGACCTAGAATTTGCTGTGTTGACTGGACTGGTCTTGAGCTCATAGAGGTCTACCCCCTCTACCTCAGTGGTACTAAGATTAAAGTTGTATGATACCACATCTGATTTGCTTAGCAAATTTATATAGTCTCAATATAGTTACTGGATTTTCAGTAATTTCTGGCCCTCTTGTGGAAACAACACAGACTTTTCAGTAAAACTTGGAGCCCCAAACTTTGACCAGATAACTCAGAAATGTTCACAACATTAGTGCTCTCATCCAGGGCTTTTATTTCTCTCTGACACTCTTTCTTTGTGTGTAACTCTCTTCTTTTTAAATTTTCTCTTCCTTCTCATTTGTGTTTATTCATGCGTGCTTGCATACATGCATGTGTGTGTGTATGTGTGTGTGTGCATGTGTGTGTGTGTGCATACTAGTTAGGGACTGAACCTAGGCCCTTGCATCGATGCACTGCACCATTGATACAGCCGACTCCTATAGCTTTCATCCATTACACTTTCGGGCTGTTGTGACTGTGAACACTGCACCTTCAGGAAGGTCTGGATTAAGTCTTTCTGAGGCTGCATCTCTCAGAGCTCTGGGTCAGTGAGAGCTTAGTTATAAGCCACATAGTATTTTCCTATCTCAGAGAGGAAGTTGTAGTTACCCAGGAAACCATTGATAATGATCTTTCTTTACCTAGACCAGCTTCTGGGGATGGTGAAAAGAATGATGGCCTACTTGGTTGCTAAGCCATTGGAGAATCTGCCAAGAAACCCACTGTTGCCATAGAAACCATCACTTTAGAAAAGCTTGGCATTAGTTGCTACCCTGCTTCTGAGGAAGAACTTTTAGCAAGAGAGGGGGAATTAACAAAGGGGTGATACTCTCCTGCCCCAACTGTGCTGGGATCAAGCCTTTCCGGAGGAGGTTCCCAGTGAAGCAGACAGACCTGCTCCATCCCAACAGGAAGTACCAATCCCTAGCAGGTCCTACTTGGATTTTCCATTACAAGTTATTTCATCTTAGAAACTGGATTTAATAAATACATCACTTCTGGTTCTCTTGCAGAGGCATCTGCATGTCTCATAAACAGAATGTAAAGAACTAGGTGAGGAGCCAAGACTCTCTGATCTACTATATGTTTTCTTCCATTGCTTCTGGAATGATTATCCAAGGCGTGAGCAGCTCATGATAATTATACTTCCTCTACCTCCACAAAGCAGCTCCTGTCTGTTTTTACAAATGTTTTCTCAGAATGTTATAGCTCCTGTCTGTTTCGACAAATGCTCTCTCGGCTGTCTGATGTGGGATTCCCCTCTGTATGCTGTGAATACCATTGGTGAATAAAGAAACTGGCATGGCCTGATATGGTAGAACAGAGGTAGGTAGGGAAAACTAAACTGAATGTTGGGAGAAAGAAAGCTGAGTCTAGAGATGCCAGGTAGCCATCACTGGGAACAGATAAGCTGGAATCTTGCTAGTAAGCCACAGCCATGTGATGATACACAGATTAATGGAAATGGGTCAAATTAATATTTAAGAGTTAGTCAATAAGAAGCTAGAGCGAATGGGCCAAACAGTGATTTAAATAATATAGTTTCTGTGTGATTATTTTGGGTGTGAGCTGCTGGGCAGCTGGGAATCAAAGAAAGTGACCTTCTTCCAACAGTTGTCTACTACTCTTTTCTATGGCTACATTCTTTTCTTATGTAAGGTGACTTTTTCCCATTTAATCTACATTTTTGTTGTTATAGCTTATACCTATTTTATAGTTATGTACATAGTAAGATTAAAACACCAGCAACAAATGAACAAACCCATGTGAACTTAAACATGCCCTCCTCCCCTGGAACCTTATAAGCATCTTCTCCAGCCTCTTAGGTGACACTTCTCATACTCAGAATCACGAGACTCATCATTGTCACTGCTATCATTCTCTCATAAGTTCATGGAGGTTTCAAAAAAAATATTATCTTGATTCTGGAAGTAGGAAATGATACAGAATACTCTAAAGTGGAGTAATTCTTCACATTGTCTTCATCATTTTAATTTATGTCTTCAATTAGCCTCACCCCAAATGACTGCAGAAAACAAGGTTACCATTTATTCTCACTGTTAAAAAGTTTTGTGGTTAGAGAAGTCAGTTTGTCCACATCCACACAGCCAGTGATCAACAGAGATGGGGGCAGGCATGGAGCAGACTTTGATTCCGAAAGCTTGGGTTTGAGTCAGTTATTCCAAAGCCGTCCTCTGAGAATCCATGGCTTTAAAGTTGTTGCCAGCTGCTACCGTGCAGCCTCTGAGTCCTCAGTTACATTGGTTCTGTTCATCGGGGACATGAAGATGGTGCTTTTGTTCCCTTCATGTAGACCCCCAGGATGTCTACAGAGGGTAGAAAGGTTTGCAATGAAGATGGAGACGGGACCTTTGTTTGACTCCCCTACCAAACTTCGCTGCAGCTCAGCCTCAGTAGCCTGGCATGGAAAGTCCTTGTCCCTTTGTATAATGGACTGATAGAATCCTGCTGTTGCTCAGGCCACACACCTGCAGCCACCCTTCTCCTCCCGCACACACTGAGAGACACCTATTGAGACACCACGGAACTCGAACTAATAGACGTCCGAATGTCAATGTTTCTCACCTGGGGAGGCAAGTTTACATTAAAGAGGTATTGGTAGACACACACAAACACACACCCCACCCACTTCCTGGACTAATGCCTGGAAATCACAGATCCTGACTGCAGCAGACTTGTGCTGTGAAACTATCCCAGTCTTAGAAAGATATAAGGAAAGATCCCTCCCCTATTTCTGCCACAGGGGCCCTAATTTCTCTCTTCAGGATCATTCCTTTGCTCTCTGTCTCTGGTGCTGAGGCCTAAGCTGTCACATGGGCTCAGATTTCCTCTCTTCCAAGCCCGTGACATACTGCTATTTGTCTGTCTGTGGCATTACTGGTTTATAAAGCACATATACCCAGCAATCGATCTCAGTGGCTCTCTGTAACCTGGATCCCCAGCCTTTCATTTCACCATCAGGGATTTGAACACCAGTCTCTGCACACTTCGGAGCCCAGATTCTTCTTTCACCCATTTGCTATTATAATCAACCAAACACCTGGAGGATTCCAATGGATCACCTGTCTGATATGCATGGTTCCTGCTCTCGTCCTTGTACTCAGCAAGTTCCCCAGCTCAACTAGAACCTCAAGTAACCTGGGCAACAGTGGTTTTCTACCTGCTGCCAATCCCCTTAAAACCAGAAGTTCTAAGTGCTAACTCACCATTTCAGTGTATCGCTCAGTATGTCCTGCCTATTCCTTTGGGAAAGGACTTATTTAGGGACTAAGACGAGTAAACTCAAAATTTTATGATTTCTGACATAGGAAGCAGAGACTCCCTATATGAGTGACTAAAACTGTAAAGAATCTGCTCCTCAACCCATCCTGTCTTAAACTCTGCCTATTAAGATGACAGTGCCACATAAATGATGTGTGCATGGCACGTTGGGAAAATTCACCTTCTTTTTGTAAAGATTGACTCTGCAATTAGTTCAATAGGTGATAATAACATTTTGCCGGGGAACTTCTGGGTAGTGAATTCCACGGCCATGGTTTTGCTCTACCGTCTTATTGGCAGATATTTTTAAATGTGCACTTGTCACTGAACCAAACGTGACATTACAGCTGAGACAACGTTGCTCTCTCCATTCCTATAAGCAGAAACAGGATACTTGTCTCTGAAATATGCCTTTGTTCTACCTACAGGATTTGTGGATTAGCCTAGAATGCTAGAGTTCAGGACTAGCCAATCATAGTCAGTGTTGGTTTAGGTTGCTAAGTAACCTCCATCCCTGTCACCACAATGAGTCTTCTTCACATAGCCAGTCTGAGAGCAGACCTCAGGGGACCTCATTCAATGTCAACCTGATGGTTGCTGCCCCCTCTGAGCTGGAAACCATGTATGGACATTAACACGGGATAATGACATTTCCCATTTGTCGTTGGTACCCCATGTCCACTCTTGTGACTTTTACCAAGACCCGCCTGCCCACTTTCATCTATTTCAGTTCCTTCGTGGTCCCATGACCAACTGGACAATTTATTCTCACTGTCAATGAACTCCTATATGTTCTATCCCAATGTCCATTCTCTTCCTACATGGGGGAGATTGGAAGTTGCACTGCCCGAAGCTCCTCTCTCTGGGAGAGGAGACCCAGCTGTCAGTCAGAAGCTTCCTATCAGCTAAATCTGAGCCCTCTGCTCCTGACATGGAAATTAAAAGTCTTAGAGCACGGATCTATGTCAGCACCTTTCATAGACTCTCCAAACACGTGTCAAATTTGATGTGAGTGAATAAAGGCTGCTGTCTCAGAAAGGTCAATCCTAAGTACGGTGTCTACCCTTCTCTCTCTCTCTCTCTCTCTCTCTCTCTCTCTCTCTCTCTCTCTCTCTTTCCCTTCTTCTCTCTCACCCCCATCATATACTCACACACACAAACACATACATACACACACACACTAACCCACACACACGTACACCCTAGAAGATCTGCCTTCAGAGTGTATAAACTTACTGTGCATATTCTTTTCATATAAGGCCATCAGTTTTTTTTATTATTATAACATTTGATTTTACACATTTCGTTTGCTTTCCTAACCCTGAACAGCTAGCTCTTTGGGTGCAGGAAGTATGTATCCCATACCCCAGTGCAGTGGCTGATAGGAGATGTCCAATAAATAGAGATGAAAGAATGGGAAAAGAAAGACAGAGAAGAAAAATACATAGAATGTATGCACTTTACTATGCTTTGGATACTAGCACATTTTATTTTGGAAAGTTAGGACCTGGTATCATGAACACACACACACACACACACACACACACACACACACACACACCTTGCAAGCTGACTGTTCAGGAGTCTTTTAACTCTCAAGTCCCAAACTAGTGATATGACCCAAGGAAAGACAAGACAGGTTCTGTGGAGTCCCACCACCTAGCTACTGTGAAAATACGACCCCAGTGTTTCCTGATTCCAGAACGTGCTGCACCAAGTGCTTCCCTCCTGCCTCCTTTTCCAGCTGCAAGACAGAACACAGGTCAAGCACTCCCTCCTTTCTCCCAGCCAGGCATTACTTAAAAGTCTCATCCCTCAAATGCTGATTTTAGACGCATTGCAACAAGTATATGTTTGCAAGGTACAGGAACAACAAACGTCTCATATTAAGTTTCTCAGAGCTCTTTTCTAGTGGCATGTAAGAGAACAACTTTGATGTAGGGTTTCAAATACAGAAAAGGAAATAGCATTACAGATTTCTGCATCCGCAACCTGGGTATGCATATGCACCCATGTTCTCCTTCCACCCATGATCACATGGGCACATATACATGAATGCATTTCTTTGCATGAAGATAAGAATGCAGCCATTACAGAGGACAGTAGTTGTCCATGTCAACTGAGCCCCATAGTATGCCTCTAAAGGACAGCACTACCCTGGAGGGATCTCTTGGGTTGAGGAACTATAAGTCACCATCATACCGTAGCAGACAATGTATGTCTTGAGGTTTCAGCGTACTGATTTAAATAAGGACAGCATCCCCACATTTTCTCATCTGCTTTGAGTACTAATGGTACTTTAAGGGTCTTGCTTTAATGGCAAAGAAGAGCCAGCAGTCTTTTCAGTGGCTTTCAAAGCATGGCATTTTGTTCTGCCCATTTAACGCATATGGGAATGCTCTGCATACAGGCTGCAATAGGAGGAGTGTTCCTCCTGAGCCCCAAAGGAACCCAGGTCTGGACCACAGTGCTCAGGCAGCTTCAGTCCCTCTGACAAACACATTTCCTCAGAAGCTTTTGGGTGAAATTTCCCCTGCTCGTAAGCAGGACTGCTCTGTTAGATCCAGACTTACAATGCCAGCGGCAGTGCACTGCTGCTGATGGAATGCCTTAGCAAGCTTTACCCTTCAGCTTGGCACCCACACCAAGACATCCCAGCCAGTTCAGCCCAGGGCATCTGTGGATGGATGCAGAGCCTGCCAAGCATGGACTGTTTCCATCTCTGCTGAGGAGCACTTTGTTTCTCCCAGAGAAGGCTTTATCATCTGACCAAACACTCAACAGGTGTCTCCCTTGACGTTTGCCAGTGTGACATTTATCTTAGCCAGGATGCCATCCCTGGACCAGTTCTCTCCCTGAGTTTCCATTCCCTTCACTTCCCTGCTTCTATCCTCCTTCTATTTCTCCCTGGATTCAACAGAATGTTTCTGTGAGATGAACTGTTTTGCTCCCCAGTGCTTTTGGATGCCCCAACAGAAGTGTGTCCAGCCAGCGTAGCCCATGCTCCTCTCCTAATAGGATGGTTTCAACACAGAGGGGGGCCAAGAGTGGTGCCCTTCTGCTCTTCAAGAGTGGCATCCGGAGGCCAGACTGATGAACAGAGTCTCTGTACTTTGGGTCCCGTCTGGTGCTTTAGCCTCCAGGAACGGAGGGCAGGGCCTGCTGTGTGATCTCAGGTCCCAGCTTCATCAGCACCTCTGACTGGACTGGAAGCACCTCTGGAAGACTGAAGCTGAGATGGGCAAATGCATTTGGACTCCATTGTCGAACAGTGTCCTGGTGAGAAGAGGCCAATAGGCTTCCCACAACACCTTTCCAAACCTTGGTCAACTCATCATCTCTGGTCCTTTTCAAAAATCTGTCTTTATACAGTGGCCTCTCAATAAACCTTCTTCTTTCAGGCTCACTCTCTGAGGGATCTCAGGCCTCCCTCCCCACTTGTCGGCAGCCAGAACCAGGGAGTTGAGACCACATGTGAGAATAATTTTCTTGAAGAATAATATTGACTCCAAGACCCTGCTCATTCTGTCTTTTTTGCCTGTGGTTCTGTCCTCCCCCTCTGTTGAGAAACCAAACAGCCTGCCATGAAGCCTTTTGCTGAGACAAGAGAGTCGAATCTCTGCAACAGGACCTGGAATTGTCAGGACTCCAGGAAGACTCTGCTGGGGAACAAGTGCACTTGGCAGCTGAGAAGGATCTGTCCAGTGCCAGACTCAAAGAAGGCACTGGATTAACCCTGTGGAGTGCTGCTTTGTGTTCATACACAGGCCTCACATCCCAGTCCCACCACCATGAGGCTTGGCATAGCTGGGGGTGATTTGACTGTGGAGGACTGGAGGCGGTGTTAGCTTTCTACAGAACAAGGAATGTCTGCTAAGCTTCATGCATAATCTTTAATTAGAAAACAATATTCCTAGCTGCAAGACAAAATAAAACTGATGTTTTAACAATAGAAAATTGCTTTCAAGAAATGAAATGCAAGAGTTTTCATTATTTTATCCTAAGCACTCTTAGCCTACTGAATGATCAATGTGTTATTTCTATATATGCTTTCAAGAATTTCTGAGGTGATCTGTCTTCTGAGGTGCCTAGGACAATACTTGTGTACTGTAAAATAAGCGTACAGTTAGAATAGAGAGGCCTCCAGAGTGTAAGTTGAGTGAACTGGGCAGCAACCTTTTGAGACCTGGAGACCCAGACACAGTGTAAGGACAAGGGCAGCTACCTAGTAACCCCTAGATGATGGCCAACCAGCCGCCAAGTCAATGACAGGTATCTGTTCTTCCCCTGAAGCACTCTCTATACATTTCTGAAAAGTCTTAGGGGGAACTCATGAAGTCCCCAGGGCAGGCTGGCATGGAAGCCATAGTGTAGCAGACTCCCTCCCTTCCTCTCTCCCTTCCTCCCTCTTTTCCTCACTCTCTTCCACCCTCCCTTTCTCTCTTCTTTCTTTGCTTTGGACAGATCAATTTGCACTTCCTTTGTTTTCCATACACTTTAATTTGAAGGATTTGATCTGTTTTAGTTATGCACTAAGAAAGGGTAGCGGCACAAACAAGAAGCTGTGTTACTGTGTATCTTAATCACAGCAGCTGTCTTTGCATTTGAGAGTAAATACAAGTAATTATAAGCCGCGAATATCTCCCTGGGGACAGCATCGTTGATCAGTTTGCATAGCCATCCTTCTGTTTACTAGACAAAGTGATGCTCTTCTTGTGGCTCGCTTTTTATAAGCTATGTGCCCTCACACACTGACCACCGAACCTTAGAAAACGTTAGCTCTCATGGCCATTTAATTAATAAGGTTGTATGTTATTTTCCTAGCTGAGTTATTCTTTTAAGACTACAAGGAAATATCTAATTTTATTTCACTTATTTTTAAATTAAGTATATAAGTGAACATCTGAGATCATTTGTGAAAAGAGAACACGTCTTTCTTTCTCTGCTTGAGTGGTGCGGTTTATTTCACAACACTTCAGAAGGTTTCGGGGGAGGCATTTGGTCTGTATTTTAACTTTACTTGCTTAGATTGCCTTGTAGTTCTCCTAGACTCTATATCATCTTTAGTAAATCACCCAAATTATGAAACTAACATTAATACAAAACAAATCTGTTATCTTCATGGCTCTGTTCTTCAGAGCTGAAAATGAAGATATTTCTGAGCCAGACTTCTCTGGAGATTCTATAGGGCAATCTGTTTCCTGTACTTTCTATCTCCCACAAGTTGCCCTCTTTCCTTGGCTGGAGGCCCCCTCCACATTTTCTAAAGCTAAAATTTCCAGCCTAAATCTCCCTCATTCTGATTCAGTCTGGTACTTCTCTGTCCAGGTCTTCAACTCCAGTCTCTTCTAATCGCATTGGTGTCACCCTTGGTGTCTGAATTCATTTCTTATTCTTATATTAAAATTCATAAGTTAGAACTGGGGATGGGTCTCAGTGGTAAAGTGCTTGTCAGTATGTCTGCAACTGGGCCTCATACACCCAGAGCTGGAACAACAGCCAAAACTTAAAACAAAGGAAAAAAAGAAGGAAGGAAGGAAGGAAGGAAGGAAGGAAGGAAGGAAGGAAGGAAGGAAGGAAGGAAGGAAATAAGGAGGATAGAGAGGGAGGATAAGGATGAAAGAAGGAAGGAGAGTGAGGAACGGAGGGAGAGAGTAAAGAAAGAGGATTTTAGCTCGCAGATCATGAAGTTCAAGGGAGGCTTCTTGGAGATGGCATCAAAATGGCAAGTATGTAAGAGAAGCGTCTATTATAGCTGGACTCTCCTATTGCCAGTCTCCTTTGCAGAATCAACCAACTTCTACATTAATCTCCTCCGAGGATGGTATCCTCGAGAGCTAACCCACCTCTAAGAATTCTTATCATTTATTAATTTTTCAAGCAATGGATTCTGTCATTACATTTTCATATACGTTTATAATTCACTTTGGCCACATTGGGCACTGATCTGTGCTCTACAATTTCCCTTCTTTCTCTTTCCTGATAGTTCCCCTTATAATGTCAGTTGGGTGTGTGTGTGTGCAGGGTCTCACTATGTAGCCCTGTCTAGCCTCAGATTCCTACCAACCAGGCCTCAAACTCACAGATTGTGCCTACCTGGTACTGGAATTAAAGGCCTGTATTGACACATCCAGTTCCAATTGTTATTTTTCTAAACCTAGATTCTGCATGTATGATAGAACATGAAATGTTTGTGGTTTTGAGTCTGCCTTATTTTCTCTACTCTAATTCTACCTAGTTTCTGTCAGAGGACATGACTTCCTTCTCTATGACTGAACAATGCTCATTGTGTAAAAATAACTCTTTGTAAAAACTATCCATCCTGTGACAGCTAACCTATGTGTTTACTGTCCAGTAGTCTCTATACTATGATACTTAGGAGTAAACCTCCAGGACGTGAACTATTGAAAGACACATTTGGACTACATTCAAACCAGAGCACATAGAATTCAGGATAAGACCTGTGATAAAACCAACTAATTAAGTAATTATAATTCAGTCACAATCTTAACTTTTCTCCCTTTTATATTATATAACATGTTTCCATGTCCTGGGGCAAGACATTGTCATCCTTGGCCTAGCACAGAAATATTTGTTATACTTATTGATCATATCTTTTAGTTGTTTTGGATATTTGGCAAATACAATTTGTTTGATCATGTTTCTTCTATCTCCTGAATTACTTAGTTATAGTTTAGAACAAAGGGAATCTACCCTAAATTTAAACATACATCTTACAGATGGAGATTCAGTGAGCTATATTTCACAATGCACAGCATCTCCAAGACAGGCTTCTTGGAAGGTACATTTCTGAAAATCAGCATACTAATTAGGAAATGATGGTTGAATACTTGATATGTTGGTGCCTTAATAGTTTTAGAACTTATTAAACATCTACAATGTTGACCTTTACACATTTCAAAGCTTTTTCATAACGACCATTGCTGTAAGAATTCATCTATTGTGTATCTATATCTATCTATCTATCTATCTATCTATCTATCTATCTATCTATCTATCATCTATCGTCTATGTATCATAGAATTTAACAAAGTAATGAGTAAAACATATATGGAAAATCTGCAAAGAAAGCATAATCTCTTTCAGGATCTCTGACCTTGAAATAGATCTGAGATTAGTAAAGTATTTTTCACAGGCCACATCTTACTTACCACATGAGTTTGTAAATAACCTCTTATTAGAATCAGGTTGGCATTTTAAACATTTAATTTGTTGTTAGACAAGTTCATACACATATGTCGTACGTTCTGTTAACACTCAGCTTCCCAGCACTATTTAGTAGACATATTGTTTTTGCTTTAATGTGTAGACTTATTGAATATCAAGTATCTGTTATTGGGAAACCGGTTATTAACAGAAGAAGAACAAAATGAGATTCTTGTTTCTCATCTTGCACAAAAAAATAAACTGGAAGCGGGTCAAGAGCTTCAGCACAAAACCTGATACTTTGAGACTACTGGAGAAAATGGCAGGTCTTTCACCTTGACAGCGAGGTCCAGGTAGGGGCTCCCTCAACAGGACTTTGGTTACGTAGGAAATAAGAACATAAATAAAGAAGCAAGACATCATGGAACTAAAAAGCTTCTGTGCAGCAAATGGAACTGCCAGTCAAGTGAAAAGCAGCCCAGAGAATGGGGAAATTTTTTCTAGCCACATGCCTGTGAGAGAAGTAGAGAACCCCAAACTAAACTCTCAGATGGCAAACAAGCAAGATAGAAAATGAGCTATGGAATGAAACACATTTCTCAAAACAAAGAAATATGAATGGATAGTAAACACTTTTAAAAAGTGTTACTACCCTTAACTATCATAGAAATACAGATTAAAACTATTGTTAGATTCTATCTTTCCCCTATCAGAATGGCTATTATCAAGTTTTCAAATGATAATGAATATTGGCATGAGTATAGGGAGAAGAGCCCCCTTATACACTGTTGGCATGAGTGTAAATTAGTGTAAACTCTTTGGAAATAAGTCTGGAGGTTTCTTGAAATCTATAAATAAAACTATCATACGACCCTGTTACACCACTTCTAGGCATGTATCCAAAGGACTCTATGTGCATACCTGGTCACTCATGTTCCCTGATGCTCTAGTCACAATAGGAAAGAGTGCTGTAGAAGCCAGGTTACTTTTGAAGGGGCCATTGTGGGGGTTGCCTTAAAGTAGGGGAGGGATAGTATAACACAGAAAAAGGAAAGTAGAGAAGATGGGAAGGTTTAGATAGGGAAAGAGAAGAGATTGAGAAGATTAGGAGATGAGGAGAGAATTAGGAAACCAACTTTCTTGTAATCCAAATAAAAAGTGCTAGGAGTGTTGTACCCACCTACACTAAAGTGGCATGGCTGTTGTTGGGACAATCAACCACCTTGTGCTGAAAGTGATGTTTCCTACAATGGAGGGAACCCATGCCTAGGGAGGTCATAAGTCCAAGCAGAGTGTTGGGGAGGAGTGATTTACGACTGTTGTTTGACTACATTTATATAGCATCAAAATGCTTCTAAATCTGTGTTTGTATCAATAGAAAAACAAAAGTTACTCTCAGCTTTACACAATGAAATCATTCTTTGCAAGGAATGGTGGTTAATACAGACTCTTGGCTACCAAAGACACTGAGAATAAGTGACGGCTGAACTCTTAGCCCTAAAAAGACAATTACACCACCCTTTTAGGGCTACAGGAACATTAAGGAAGAAGGAGAAGGTGATATTACTGTGTATGAGAACTGACCATAACGAAACTCACTTTAAGAGTTTTTGTTAATAGTGTGGGGAAGGGAAAGGAGGGAGTACATAGGCCTTTCTGGAAGAATGTGGTGTGGGGGGGGGCAGTTGGATCTGCTTTTAAAGGTAGTTCAGGGCATGCATATAGAGGGTTATGTAGCTATACCATACACGCCTACAGACAATGTGGCCATGCCGCACACGTGTATAGATTACGTAGGGCATAAAGCCCTAGGGTGACTAGGTATTTTGCCTAAATGCTGATGGCCGTAGGACCCCAGATGTATGGAAATGATAACATTCCTGTTGTTTATTATAACCTTTGCATGTCTTATAAAAAGTGGGGTTTAAGGGTAGCAGGTAGACAGGAATGTGGCGTCAGGTCTCTAGAAGCTGCTTCAAACTGACTTAGTAGGCACTGGTCATTTCTAGGGTGCTTGTCCTGAGGTGGCAGTGTCTTCTTCATTGTTTGAGCTCTGTAAACATCTGGCTGACAGCCTGGACCTGACAAGATGCTGGTGAGGCACAAGATGAAGTTTAGAAAATATTTTTTTTTAGATCCTGGTAATTGAGGGAGGTAGGTCCCATAATGGGCTGGGAGGAGGGTTCCCCAGGGATCCCAAGATGAGGGAAGGTGGTCCCAAGAGCAGGGAAAAATTTGAATGTTATTTATGTTGAGTAAATCTGATCTGTTCAGGTGGGTCCAACTCTGTTCCCTGGAGCTTACAAGAAGTTTTATGTTGCCGGGCAGTGGTGGCGCATGCCTTTAATCCCAGCACTTGGGAGGCAGAGGCAGGAGGATCTCTGTGAGTTCGAGACCAGCCTGGTCTACAAGAGCTAGTTCCAGGACAGGCTCCAAAACCACAGAGAAACCCTGTCTTGAAAAACCAAAAAAAAAAAAAAAAAGAAGTTTTATCTTTATAAAAGAGGTAAGTCTTAGACACATTAAGAACTAACCAAGGAGAATTTAAAATCCTGAGCATGTGATTATGATAATATACTGGTAGAGTGTAGTATTTAGTGCTCTGCTAGAGTTGGGCTAATAGTTTATCAGAATTTTGTTGGTTAGTGTTAAAGTTATGGACAGTCACAGAGAAAGAGAGAGAGAGAAAGAGAGAGTGGGAGGGAGAGAATTACCAATTAAACTTTCTAATTTCTACCTGAAACAAACATTAAGACACCTGTTTTTCATTTTCCCTTTTTTTCTCTTCATGGTATCTCATTAACATTCAAGAGACACAGGTGGTTAATTGCTGAGGGCAGTCAATATTAAATTTGTTATACTAAAATCTGTTTTGTGAGTCTCAGTTTTGAGTCTGGGGGTGTGAATGTCTCTGGAGTGCTACTGATCCTTACCACCTGGGCATTTCTGATGGTCTTTGTGCCTCTGGTTCTGTGGCTAATGGTGATCCCTGTAACAACAGCTGAGAAGTTAATTTGAAATCTAAATATGTCATTGGAGACACAGAGGGGAAATTGATGAAACAGGGTTTGTTCTGTAGAGACACAAAACATGGCAGGGAAGGGGGGTCAGAAAGGAAATGTTGGGTTCCGAATACAGTATAGTTGAGTACAGTTGGATGAGACCTCATCCTTCTGGAACTTGAGCTGAAGCAGGTTGACCTAGGTATCTTCTGGAACTTAAGGGGACAGGGCTCTATTTGAGTCTGTATGTTCAGGGAGAGAGTAACCTGAGTGGGGGAGTAAAGGGTTTGAGGCAAGATAGGTGATTCTAATGAGTAAGGACCTCAAAATTAGCAACTGTGTGTGTGTGTGTGTGTGTGAAAGAGGTGTTACAAGAATTACTTTAAAGGGGCCCTACCATTTAGGGGAAAAGAGTGAGAGATATTGGTCTGGGGGAAAGAGCAAGACCTGGTCCCCAATGTTGGCTGGAGATGTGCAGGGTTTGGCACAAAGCTGAGGTAGGGAGTGGTCAGTAAAGTTCTATAGGAGGGAACAGAGGTGATAAAGTAGGTGTGTAAGCAGGTAGGGAGAGTTGAGGGTTCAGATGAGAAACCATAGGTCAGAACCGGCTGCCCATACTTGAGTTCAAAGGGCAAGATGAAAAGGGTTTGCCTGGGGAGAGCCCGGAGCCTGATAAGAGCCAGAGGTAACAATTTTACCCAGTCAGGGGAAGTTCCTGGGACATTTTAACAATACTATTTTTTAAAGAGTGGTTAGTTCATTCCATCTATCTTGAGGACTGGGTGTGGTAAGGGATAAGAAAATGCCTAGGAATTTAAGAGCTTTAGATAAGGTTTGGGAAATCTGGGAGGTGAATTCAGGGCGGTGGTCAGACTGGAGAGAGGCAGGAATCCAAAATGGAGGAATTATCTCCCAGAGAAACGGGTGAGAGAGTGTCTGGACTCTCTTGTTAGAGGCCAGAAATGCTTCTACCCCTCCTGAGAATGTATCTGCTAGGACCAGGTGATATTTAGCCCCTCTGATTGTGGGCATATGAGTAAAATCAATTTGCCAGTCAGTCCCTTAGAAGGATACTCTAGACTGGTGGGTAGGAAAAGGGAAGCTATGATATTTGGAACTGGGTGTCTGACTTTTGACAGATTTTACAGAGGCAGTGATAGTTTTAAGAACTCTAAGTCCTCAGGGATGGGCTGGAGGCAGCAACAAATGTCCTGATTCTGTGTGTGAGAGACCTTGGTGGGAGAGAGACAGACGTGCTGTACAGATAAAGCTTTCAAGGCAGGTTTTACTGAGAGAAAGGAAATGGAAATGTGGAAGAGAAGGTAAGAGACCAGCCCCTGGGGATAGGAGGGGTAGAAGAGAAGAGAGAGACAGACAGAGAGAGATACAGACAGAAGAAGAAGAGGGAAGTAGATGGAGTTTCACATTTTTAAAGGGACAGTGTACTGCCTGCCTTGTGTGCAGGTGTGATGCAGGGGTTACACACTCTGTCGGGTTCCCCCCAGGGGTGGAGCCAGATGTGCCTGGGTTCTAATAGAAGGGATTATGTAAGAGCCAAAAGATAAGGTAAAGGACTGTGAAGTACCATTCTCAATCAGTCACAAACTGGAGAAGGTGAGGTGTGGATCCTTACTCACTGCTGAACTATTGGCTACCGATAGATTCTGGGAAAGGAGAAGTCATTGTCTTACATTGTGTCCTCATGTTGAGCATGCTCCAGCAGACAGCTCCTAACTCATGGTCATGCAGATGACATGTTAAACTTACTGAATCCTAAAACAGGAAGAATAAACATTGGACTGAGAAAGAGAGGAAGGAAGTAGGTAGGGGTAGTGGGGAAGAGAAAGGGTGGAAGTGAGAGTGGGTAGCATTATGTCCATGTGTGAAATGATCAAAGAACACATGTAATTAAAAAGTAGATGTCTGTATATGTGTAGACATATGTGGGCTCTCAATTCCATCCCATTTATCTGTCTATTTTATGTCGCTATGATGCTCTTCTGTTACTATGGTTCTGTAGTATAACATGAAATGAGAAGTGTTGAGGTTTCAGCAGTGTTCTTTTGGTTCAGAGTAGCTTAGGCCATCATGTCCCTGAGGCAAATTTCTAAGATTTCCTTTTCTGTGTGAAGAATGGTCCTGGAAGATTGGTGGAGATTTTATTGAACCTATAGATTGCTGTTGATAGAACGACAAATGTCACAACAATAATTCTTCAGTTCTAAAACACGGGAAGTCGTTTTATTTTCTCATTTTCTTTAGCTTGTTTTTTCAATATCTTAAAATGTTCATTATAAAGTTCTTTAATTTTCCTGGTTAAGTTTATTACAAGGTATTTTAATTTTTCTGATGCTATAGTGAATGTGATTCCTCCAATTTCTTTCTCGATGTATTTATCATTAGTATATAGAAAGACTACTGAGTTTTATAGGGTAATTTTGTATCCTGCCATTTTGCTGAAATTATTGGTCATTTCTATGAGTTTTCTAGTGAAATAAAGTCACTTATGTGCATAATTATATAATCTGCAAATATGGATACTCTAACTTCATTTCCTAATTTTATCCATTTTATTTATCTTTTCTTATTCCTCAGGCTAAGATTTCAAACACTGTATTAATGGTAGTAGAGAGATTGAACATCCTATTATTCCTGGTCTTAGTAAAAATGCTTTCAATTTTGAGTTAGCGTGATGTTGGCTATAGACTTATAGTTTTAGCATGTTAAAATAGATTCACCCAATGTCCTTTTTCTTTTAAGGGCTCAAATATGTGGAGATGTTAGACTCTATTGAAAACTTTTTCTATAGCTATTGAGAAAATCACAAGATTTCTGACTTTTGGTTTATTTGTGTGATTAATCACGTTTACTTTTTACTCTGTGTGTGTATGTGTGTGTGTGTGTGTGTGTGTGCATGCCATGTGCTTGAGAGTGACAATGAAGGCCAGTAGCAAAGCAAACATAGGATATTTTTGGAGTTATCATTGCAGACAATAATTAGTCAACCTTTGTAGGTACCAGGAATGAAACTGAGATTTGGTTTTATTGATTTATCTATGATGAGCTATACTTGCACAATTGGAATAAAGCCAACTTGATCATAATGGTGATCTTTTGGACATGGTCTTGGAATCAATTTGCAAGCACTTTAATAAAAATATTTGTATCTATACTTACCAGGGATATTATACTACAGATTTTGTTTTTGGTTGGGTTTGAAATAGTTTTTATATTAGTACAGTAGTGACTTCATAATAAGATGTTTGAAGTGCTCATTCCCTTTCTATTACTCTGAGAAGTATTGGTGTTAAGTTCTTTAAAGTTATAGGGGTTTTTTTCAGTGAATTCTTTAGAATCTGGCCTTTTTTAAGTTGGAATTTTTAAATTAGTATTTAAATCTCACTCTTTATTATATATTTGTTTCTTTATCTCATCTTGGTCTAATTTTAGTATGAATCTAGAAATTGGTCATTTATTTTAGATTTTCCAACTAAATAGAGTATAAAATTTAAGTATAAATTTATAATTTTATAATTTCTAAACTCTGTTGATATCTGTAGCAATGTTTTCTTTATGATTTCTAATTTTATTAATCTTTCTTTACTCAAAAGGTAGTCAATATTAATTATCTTTTCAATGAACAAACTCTTCATGATGTTGAAGCTTTGTATTTTTTATTTCTATTTCAGCAATTTCTGTTTTGATATTATTAAACTCCATGAATAACTTTTGGGTTTGGTTTATTCTTGTTTGTCCAAGGCCTTAAGATGTACCATTAACAGAGAGAGAGAGTACCTGTGTATTATACATGCATGTATGTACCACACTTGTTCTTTAAGCCCACAGAGGCTAGATGAGGGCATCAGATCTCATAACAGCTGGAATTGGAGCTACAGATATTTGTGAGTTACCATGTGAATGCTAGGAGTCAAATCTGGATCCTCTGAAAGAATAACAAGTGCTCTTAACTTCTGAACCATTTCTTCAGCCCCTCTGAGGCTTTAAAATATTAAATATAGAGATTTAGATTTATAAATTTATCTCACTGTGTCCCGTAGATTTAGATATGTTTTGTTTCATTTAAAATTCAATTCTAGGAATCTTTAATTTCTTTTTTCTCTTTAGTCTGTGATCCATTCAACATCTAGAGGTATGTTGTTTAGTATCTATCTATCCATCTATCTATCTATCTCTCCATCTCTCTATCTCTCTATCTCTCTATCTCTCTCTTTCTCTGTGTTTTAATCACCTTGTGGTCAGGATATTAATCATTTCAATTTTCCTATATATGTTGACTATTGCTTTATGTCAAAGTATGTTTTAGAGAAAGTCCCAAAGGCTGCTGAACAGAATGTGAATCCTGTATTGTTTAGGTGTGATGTTCTGTAAATGGTTCTCAGGTCCATGTTATTTATAATGCACTTAAACCCAGCCTGCCTCTGTTTTATGAATCTTTTGTTATGTGGAAATCTGTGAGGAGTAAAGTCTACTTCCAGATTCATACAAGGCTCCTTCTGTGCAGAGAAGCAACATTGCACAAGTGGGCACACATGTTTTCCTTACAAGGGAAACTTTGTATCTTTGCAAGTCATTATCTCAGTTTTAGACAAGCAGGGAAGAGGGAGATTTCATTGAATCCTGCCTTGGTTATCTCTTCTTTTTATAGGTGAAGTTCACTGTGGTATCCTTTAGTAGCATGCCTATATTGTAGAAACAGTGACATGGTAACTTCTCACTAGAGATTATCAATCCATGAGAGAGTCAATAAGTTGTATGTTTATAAACAAATAAAGAAGCCAGTTTCTTGATCCTGGGGATAAAGGACTTGCTGTGGCTCATCTCTAAGTTTCCTTACTGTTGAAATATGAGCGGCGGCGGGGCTGCGTCCCCAACACCCCAGCCGCTTGGCTAGCTCATGCCCGAAATAACAACACACAAACTGTATTCATTTAAAGAACTGCTTGGCCCATGAACTCTAGCCTTTACAGGCTAATTCTCGCACCTGGACTAGCCCATTCCTAATGATGTGTGTAAGCACCCCAAGGTGCGCTTACCAGGAAGATTCTAGCCTTCGTCCATCCTGGGAGAGTGTAGCATGGCAAGCATGGCGTCTCTGCTCCAGAGCAGAGCTGTCCGGTCTCTCCGGGAGCAGAGCAGAGTCTGACCTCACTTCCTCTTCCGCCCAGAATTCTATTCTGTTTACTCCTCCCATCTATGTTCCAAGATGAGGCCAAGCAGTTGGTTTATTATAACTTAACCAATGAAATCAACAGATTGATATATGACACTCCCACATCACTTCCCCTTTTTCTGTTTAAACAAAAAAAAAAAAAAAAAGAAGGCTTTAACTTAACATCCAAAGCTCTAGAAATGACAGAGACATCTCGCTGCCTGGACAGTCACCCAAAGTTCCTCTGTACCGTTGGGGCATCCATCTTCGGCCTACAGGCCCATAGTTTCCAGCAGACATTTCCACAAAGCAGGAAATTTCAAAGGCAGTCACTATCTGCTTGTCCTGAAGAATGTCTTGCAGACTCTTTCATGAATCAGGAACCCCGAAAGATCATCTCACCTTTAGGCAAGTTCAGCAGTCCTCTCTCTGCGGGTTCTCTGTGTCCAGTTTATGCAATAGTCCAGGCAAGAGCAGTTTCTTGCCCAAATGGCTATCAAACTCCATAAGGATCCTCTTCGATGCCCATCTTCCTCTTGAAGTAGATTGGTGCTGCCAGGAGCAGAGTGTCTCATTGTCATGAAAAGTCCTAAGTTATTAAAACATGTAAAATGCCATATTCTCTAGCCTTTGAAAGATATGAAGAATGCCTATCTAAAATATATCTATGCACATCTAGAAAATCTTAACTAACATAACTACAAGCTTAACTACTATTAATGATTATTCATTAACAACCTATATACATTCAAAATTGACCTTAAATCTCTATCAATAAAGCAAAATCTATACTAATGCAAATTATTCATATCTATATCATATCCCCCTTTAAATGTAAAAGAACATTTATAAACAATATTTGGGAACATGGGCGCAGTTTTTTCTCTCCAAACTGCTTCCTGCTGAATGGGGGCGTCGTTAATTAGGTCTTTCATGGTATAACCTGTGTGCTAGTTTCATCTCAGTTGGCAGTTGAGCGAAGCAATTTTCTGAAGGTATTCACAGCAACCGTTCAGGAGGGCGTGGTCCATCATACCATATCGGAATAGAAGAAATGAACAGGGTCTCATCCTCTGTGAAAACAAAAAAAGAAACTCCTTTCCAAAGTATCATGTCCTTAGATCCAAATTTCAAAGTCAAGGCATCAAAATCTCTACGATGGATTAGTTCAGCAGCATTTATAAACAAATATCTTTTGGCAGCTGTTGCTCCTTCCTCAGCATTCAAACAATTCAAAGAGAGCATAATAGTATACAGTATCAAGATTCTCTGTGTATTTTCCATCTTTGTACGCTTTATTTTAACCTCTATTTCGTTTATTTTTACTTTTATATTCTCTGTATCTCTTTGACCTGGAATAACTCTGTAGACCAGGCTCTCCTTGAACTCTCAGAGATCCGCCTGTCTCTGCCTCCCAGGCATTGGGATTAAAGGTGTTTGCTACTACACCTTGAACTCACAGAGATCTGTTTGTCTCTGCCTTCTAGGCACTGGGATTAAAGGCGTGTGCTACCACACCTTGAAGTCACAGAGGTCAATCTCCCTCTGCCTCCCAAGTGTTGGGATTAAAGGCGTGTACTACCACACACAACTTCTCTTTTTCTTATTTTTTTTTAAGAACTTTTAACTTTTAGCTTGCATATATTTTTAACACACTGTAAATCATTTAAACATTTTCTTTGTCTTTGAATCTCTTTACTGTATATCTCTCTTTTTCTGACCACACGAGCCTTTAAATTACTGAGCAATATGAGTAGGATTAAAGCCGTGGCTTTGCCAGCTAGATCCAGTCCATTCCTTAGCTTTCCAGCCTCATGGCGGAGATACAGGCTGTAGCCTTGTTTATAGCCACAATTCTATGGCGTTTCAAGGTCCCTGCCAGCCAGCGAGCTACAACAGACAACAGTCAAGTCCTCTCTCGGTAGTTGGCTCTCCTGCCTCAGTCAGAGTTTGCCCTGGCAGGACGGCCCAGAAAGCCGGCATTTTTAAACAGCACAACTTTTTTCCTGCTACGGCTGAAAACCGAAAAGCATGCGTTCAGCTTTTCACCAACACCGTTTAAGTGTTTCGTGGCAGGACCTCTTAATGAGCTGCAGGGTTTTGCAGCTGAAGCTGAGTCAGGAAGCCTCTCTTAGATGAGAGCGCTTGCTTGCCTCTAGCAAGCGGAGCAGACCCAAGAAATTTCTGCTACCAAGAAAACATGCTTCACTCCATTCTTTCCCAAGCTTTCTCAGGCTTTTTGTGGATTCAGTTAGCCCCACGTTGGGCGCCATCTGTTGAAATAGGAGCGGCGGGGCTGCGTCCCCAACACCCCGGCCGCTTGGCTAGCTCATGCCCGAAATAACAACACACAAACTGTATTCATTTAAAGAACTGCTTGGCCCATGAACTCTAGCCCTTACAGGCTAATTCTCGCACCTGGACTAGCCCATTCCTAATGATGTGTGTAAGCACCCCAAGGTGCGCTTACCAGGAAGATTCTAGCCTTCGTCCATCCTGGGAGAGTGTAGCATGGCAAGCATGGCGTCTCTGCTCCAGAGCAGAGCTGTCCGGTCTCTCCGGGAGCAGAGCAGAGTCTGACCTCACTTCCTCTTCCGCCCAGAATTCTATTCTGTTTACTCCTCCCATCTATGTTCCAAGCTGAGGCCAAGCAGTTGGTTTATTATAACTTAACCAATGAAATCAACAGATTGATATATGACACTCCCACATCACCTTACATTTGTAGCATGTAAACAATACAGTGCTGCACGCAACTGAAAGAAGAGTCCAACCTGCTGCCTTCCATCCCCTGTGGTAAGGTATATAGGCGATGAAGTGAAGGGTGTGTAGAATGTGGAGAGCTGAGAAAACTTTATTCCAGGTCTGACAGTTTTGTCTCTTGTAAACCCTTACTTAAAAATTACCAAAGGAGGTATTTGGGGTGTGTGTGTGTGTGTGTGTGTGTGTGTGTGTGTATGCACACACACACTTGGGTACTCATAAATGTGGAGGCTAGAGAGCACACTCAGATGCCATCCTCAGGAGTGTCCTCTGCCTCCTTTGGGACAGAGCCTTCATTTGCCTGAACAGTGTGTGGCCAGCAGGCCCCAAGCATCTGTCTATCACTGTTGCTCCAGTGCTTTGTTTACAAGTGTGTGGTTCGGGGGATCAAATTCAGGTTCACTGATTCAAACCATCTTTGCATCTCCTATAAAAATAACCCTTAATTTTTACCCTAAACAAATACTGGAATCATAAATATGAGAATTAGCTTGCTATAATTATTCTTAGTCACACATGGGTTCTTCAGGCAGTGTTTGGCCCTTAGAGGCTTCTGTCACGGAATGATTTGCAATTAGCGGAAGTCAAGCCTGCACTGTGTGAAAGATGCTGTGAATGAGACCAGGCTAGAGACGGGGAGCTCCCTGAAAGAAGACTGCCAGTTTCCCAGAAGACATGCAATAAAGACTTTAAATTGGCAGAGGCAAAGGAATGGAAAGAAGGGGACAGGGATGTTTGACAAATCTGTTTGACCTTTCACTCAGTCCCCAAATCTAAATCGAGTCTTGAACCACTGACTTTCAGTGCCTGGCTCCTTGGGCCACATACACTGAACCTGAACCTTTGGCAATTCAAATGCTCGTTTTTTCTTTAGAGCCAGAAAGAACTGCTAAGAGAGGCTTGGAACCAACATCCACATATGCTCAGAGGAAGATAATGAGCTGGCTCACATTTCTCATCTCTAGGCCAAGATGAATTTTCAGGAGCAAAAACTTCTTGAATATCTATAAAACCTCCCTGCCTGAGCAACCTGTATTCCTAAGAGTGTTACATTGGGAAGGAGGCAGAAGCTGCACCAATCTACAACCTGTGATTCTGACACTGGGAGTCAACAAGACAGCCATGTCTTTATCATCAGTGCTCCACTCACAGCTAGTGCTCCATCTGTCTCGCCTTGGGTGCTTTAGGATTTTTATAAGATTATTATTCAGATGTGACAGGATTCACTGAAGTTGGGTGAGAACGTCCTTTAGCACTGAGTGTGAGATAAGGATAGCCCATAGCAGATCAATGGCTCTCATTTTGTATGCACTGGAATTGAACATGGGAGAGTCTCAGGAGCTCTGTAATATTACACTGTCCGTATGTTTGCATATTGTTGAAATGAGAAATGTCATCCATAGGCTTGGATATTGAAAACTGGTTCTCCAGTTGGCAGTGATATTTAGAGAAGTAATGGAAGTATAGAAAGTGGAGACTTGGTGGAGAAAATATGTCACTGGGGACAGTCCTTGGGAATTTGCAGCTTGACCTTCTATCCATATGTTTCATGGTTGCAGTTGAAGATGCGCTCTCTCAGCTTCCTGCTCTGTATGCCTATTTTCATGTATCCCCTGCCATTATAGACTCTCTCACTGGAACCACAAGCGAAGATAAACTGCATGAGTTGCTTTTGGTCATTGTGTTTTATCACAGCAACAATACATAACTAGTATGGGAGTTGGTACCAGGACCAGTGGAAATAATTCTGTGAAGAAGCTGACCATACTGGTTTGGGGAGGAATGTGGAAGACTTCCAAATTTTTGACTAGGAAAACTGTCAAAACTAGGAATGCTGTAAGCAGGGTTTAATTGATCATTTTAGAAGGAATTTGGAAGACTTTGTAACCCGCATCCAAAAGTGTGGAGAGTAATGCATACTATGGAGGACTGGCTCAAGAAGTTTCAGAGAACAAAGTCCTTGTTAACACCTGGACGAGAGACTGCTGCTGTGATATTTTAATAAAGACTCTGCTGCCTCTTCCAGTGTCCCAAGGCCTTGTCCTAGACTAAACTAAAATAATACCTTTAGTAGAGAAAATGTCAAGACAGCACTGAAACCTGTTAAATGGTGTTGAAATAGGAGCGGCAGGGCTGCGTCCCCGGCACCCGGCCGCCCACATGGCTAGCTTATACCCAGAAATAATTACACGGAAACTGTATTCTTTCAAACACTGCCTGGCCCGGCTAGGTCCAGTTTCTTATTGGCTAGCTCTTACATATTGTTCTAACCCATTTCTAATATTCTGTGTAGCCCATGAGCTGGCTTACCAGAGAGGATCTTAACCTGCGTCTGTCTGGAGTGGGAGCATCATGGCGACTCTTTCTCTAAGCTTCTTTCTCCCAGAATTCTCTTCTGTATACTCCGCCTACCTAATTTTCTATCCAATAAAATGGGCCAAGGCAGTTTCTTTATTAGTAAGAAATCATTCCCACATCATTTCCCCTTTTTCCGTTTAAACAAAAAAGAAAGGCTTTAACTTTAGCATAGTAAAATTACATATAACAAAACAGTTATCAAGTAAGAATTACAGTTACAATATTTATATCTATTTTATCTCTTATCATAACTAAGGAAAACTATAACTATTTATTCTTCAACTCCATCAAAGACTCCAGAAGGATATAATATTATCTAAGTAAACAAGAAATAAGAAAACTCTAGAAATGACAGAGACATCTCGCTGCCTGGACAGTCACCCAAAGTTCCTCTGTACCGTTGGGGCATCCATCTTCGGCCTACAGGCCCATGGTATCCAGATACATTTCCATGAAGCAGGAAATTTTAAAGACAGTTCAGTCACTTTCTGCTGTGTTCTGTAGAATGTCTTGTAGACTCTTTCATGAATCAGGAACCCCGAAAGACCATCTCACCTTTAGGCAAGTTCAGCAGTCCTCTCTCTGAGGGTTCTCTGTGTCCAGTTTATGCAACAGTCCAGGCAAGAGCAGTTTCTTGCCCAAATGACTATCCAACTCCATAAGGATCCTCTTCGATGCCCATCTTCCTCTTGAAGTAGCTGGTGCTGCCAGGAGCAGACGTGTCTCCTTGTCATGAAAAGTCCTAAGTTATTAAAATATTTTAAATGCCATATTCTGCAGTCTTTGAAAGATATGAAGAATGCCTATCTAATTGAAATATATCTCTATATATCTAGAAAATCTAACTAACATGACTACAAGCTTAACTATTAGCAATGATTATCCATTAACAACCTATATTTCCTAATTATACATTACATTTTAAGTGAACTACATAATCACAATACCTTAATCAAGTTCAAAAATACATATACATATAACAAAATTGACCTTAAAATCCATACCAATGCAAATTATTCATATCTATATCATATCCCCCTTTAAATGTAAAAGAACATTTATAAACAATATTTGGGAACATGGGCGTAGTTTTTTCTCTCCAAACTGCTTCCTGCTGAATGGGGGCACTGTTAATCAGATCATTTAGGGTGTAACCTGTGTGTCAGGTTCATCTCGGTTGGCAGTTGAGTGAAGTAATTTTTTGAGGGTGTTCACAGCAACCTTTCAGGAGGGCGTGGTCTATCATACCATACCGGGATAGATGCAATCCATAGGGTCACATCCTCTGTGGAAACAAAAGAAGACCCTCTCCAAAGCATCATATCCTTAGATCCAAATTTTGAAGTCAAGATACCTTTAGAACATATGTGCAGGTTCAGCTTAGCAGCCCATATAATAAAATGTCTCTTTGTACTTAGCTCCTTCACAGTCAAAAATTTTAAAGAAAACACAATGTACATAATCCAGACTCTCTGTGAATTTTTCATTTTTACGTGGCTTATTTTTCTTTATTTCTCTTAATCTATAACTATCTGTACTTCTGTACTCTGTCTCTTTAAAGACTTTACCCTTTTTCTTTTTAAGACATTAACTTTATTCTTTATATTCTCTTTTTTTCCCCAAGCCTACGTACATTCATCCAACGGTGTCTGAATCTGTTTTACTGTGAATCTGTAATTTTTTTTTTTTTTTCCAGGAGCATTTCTTAAAATGTTAAGCATTTCTTAAAAACTTAAGTTGCACCATGTATAGGTAATACGGTACTGCCTGTGTCCTGCCCAGTCTAAACCTTAACTGCACGGTTTTAAGGTAATTACGGTAGTTCCTGCCTGAGATCAGCACAGTTCAGCAAGGAGCAGCCGCTCCTGCCTCAGAGTCATTTGGTGCTTTTGAGCTGAGCACAGTTACAGGCAAACAGCAGTTTACATTGGAGCCGCAATCAGCAATTTAATTTTGAGACTGAGTGTGCAGCACAGAAACTCTTTTTATCCAAGTTACAGCCAAATCTGACACGCAGAGCACTGCGCAGTCTGAAAACGCGTCTCTGTATGGCAGCAGGAATCCGCCATGCTCTTCCGCCTGCCTAAGCCTGATTCCGCCATCTGCCCAGGTGTAGGCAGGGAACGCTGAGCCATCGGCAGGTCTCAGAGCAATCTCCTCCGATCCCAAGTGGGAACAGAAACATCCAGTCCCATAAAAGCCTTGAAATGCTTTAAAGCCAGAGTTCACGCTGGCAGCATAGCACCAGGAAGCCGCGCTTTAAAATGACGCAGCTTTTTTTCTCTGCTGCTGTTGCTGAATCAGGAATCTCTCTACAGCATGTCACCAACAAAACAGCAAAAATCTGTGTTAAACTCTGTTTCCCTTATTTTTAAGGCTTCTCAGGTTTTTAAGTGGATTTAGCCCCACGTTGGGCGCCATCTGTTGAAATAGGAGCGGCAGGGCTGCGTCCCCGGCACCCGGCCGCCCGCATGGCTAGCTTATACCCAGAAATAATTACATGGAAACTGTATTCTTTCAAACACTGCCTGGCCCGGCTAGGTCCAGTTTCTTATTGGCTAGCTCTTACATATTGTTCTAACCCATTTCTAATATTCTGTGTAGCCCATGAGCTGGCTTACCAGAGAGGATCTTAACCTGCGTCTGTCTGGAGTGGGAGCATCATGGCGACTCTTACTCAGCTTCTTTTTCCCAGAATTCTCTTCTGTCTACTCCGCCTACCTAATTTTCTGTCCTATGAGGGCCGAGGCAGTTTCTTTATTAATAAGAAATCACTCCCACATCAAAATGGTTATTACTGATATCTCTTATGTAGATCTGTGATGAAAAGGGACAAGTGGAATAGAAGGACCCTTTTTATAATGTATGAGTTGGAGAAAAAATTCACAATTTTGAGTCCAATGTTACAGACAGGCCATGTGTAAGAAGAGAGGCTGCAATTATTAAGGTTAGTGCCACTAAGAAAAGACATCCTGCCCCATGTTGAAACAATAAGTACTCTTAGGGCAAGAAGGTTAAACTTCCAAATGTGAAAACAAAAGACTTAGGGGGGTCTTTTATGCTCTTACAAAACAGCTTCACACAAAATATACTGCTAATGTGAATCAATGGGGCTAGGGCCCACCCCAAGCTGGTAGTTGAAGTTGACGGTGCCATTCATGTGATACTGGCTTTGTGGTGAGAAAGATGTAAATTGGGGGCTCCCTACTCTTAGAGAGCTTCTAAGTTTCCAGGTGCAGATATCAGACTCAGAGCTATGGGATTTCGTGTTGTTTTGGTTTAGCTCAGTATTTCCTTAATTCTCCACCCCAAGAGGATGATTTCTATTCTATGCCATTGTATGTTAGAGTATATAATTTGTTTTTTTTTTTTTTTCCTAAAGTGAGTCTCAGGTAAAAGATTGCTTTAAGACCCAGGAGAGATTTTAGCTTTTGAAACAGTACTGCAATTGTTAAAGACCATGGAGACTTTTAAAATTGGGCAAAATTAATTCTGTATTATGACATGGCCGTTAGTCTATGGGAGTCAGAGAGTGGAATGCTGTGGTTCAAATAAAAATTATCCCCCAAAGATTTGAGTATTTTAATGTTGTCCCCAGTTGGTGGCACTGTTTGAGGAGCTTGTGGCAACTTGAGGATGGGGAGCCTTGTTGGAGGAAGTTTATCACTAGGCAAATTTTGGAAGTCTATAGCCTCATTCCCCATTGAATTCAAGCTCTCTGCTTTGTGTTTGTGATAGAAGATGTGATTTCTCAGCTTCATTATCTTAATTCTTGCTGCTGCGTTTTCCCCACAATATTATAAACTTTCCCTCTGCCTTTTTCCATAGTTTCTTTTGGTTGTGGTGTTTATCATAGCAACAAAAGTTAGCTAATAGCAGTGTATAATGGAGATGAGGCTGGATTGGGGTGGAAAACTGGACACTCTTGTGCCATGGATGTCCAGAAGTCAAAGAGGATTAGTGGGATGTGGTGGGTAAGTGTTTCAATCTCAGACCTCACTGTGCTTGCCTTCCTTTGGTGAAGATCTCTCCTTTGTAATAGTTTTCCTGTGTTACAATATGGAGAATCTGTAGTGAAGCTTTATCAATAGAGTATATTGCCAATTCTTTTTTTGCTTTTGAAAAATTTCTTTGGAATGTATTATCAGTACAGCTTGGGAAGTATTCTGGAGTCAGAAGGCATTTAAAGGAACACACATACACACACACACACACGCACACATGTGGAAACACGAGAATACTATGTAAGAGTGTGGGGTGATAAGTGAGATGCTGTCACTGTGTCTATTAACTTTTTCCCACTATGCACAAATAGACAGCTGGATAAGACTGACTGTATTCATGTCCTCAGTTCCTAGTGCTCTGCTAACACCTTGGAATACTGGGATATTAGGGAATGGATTTACCTAGCTCTATCCTTATAAGTAAATTATTCATTCCAGATGCTGGGGAGCCCATCAAACTTTAATGTAGTTTTCTATGGGCAAATTTCAATGCTTCATGCTGGAGAGTCAAATCAGAGCTACAACCTAAACAAAGTTTGTTAATAATAGTTAGATTTTAGAAAAATTATTATAGTTTTCAAAATGACAAACATACTTCACATAAATTATCTTCTGATATAAATAACACTAAAATTCAAATATTTGATTACATCCTTTAACATCTAACTAAGTTGCCTCCTGTTCTAGTTTAATTTTCTTGAGCTTATTGCTGTACTGAAAGCCATGAGCAACTTGAGGAGCAAAGGGTTTATTTCATCTAATAACTTGTGGTCCATCAAGAAGGGATGGCAGGGCAGAAACCCAGTCCTGAATGAGGAGGCAGGAACTAAAGTAGAATTCCTGAAGGTGAACTATGTACTAGCATGTTCAGCCTGCTGTTATTATACAACTCAAGTGGTGGCAATGCCTCCAGAGTGCTAGACCTACCCACAACAAACATTAATGAAGAAAATGTGCCCACAGACATACCTACAGGCAAATCTAGTGGAGACATTTTCCTCAGTTGAGCTTCTTTTCCTCAGATAACTCTAGATTTGTCAAGGAAACCAAAAGACTGACCAGGGCACCTTCTGAACCCCTGCCTGTGTCTCTTCCCATATATTCATAAAGAAGTTTCTGAGTATCTTTCATGTGCTAGATGCTGAGATGAGCAGTTGTTTTTGAGAGATCACATAGCAGGAGCTGATAGACGTATGGAACAAATAATAGACTTCAATTGCTTAGAGTCTCATGCATGTTTGTGAATGCCATTGATTTACTACCACAAAAGGAACCAAAAGACATTTACACAAAGTACAATGGAGGAAGAGTTTTTCCCAAAGCTCTATGGATGACTACTATCAGGGAATGACTCATTGATGATAGCTGAGAATTCCCAGTAGTGAAATGAAATTTACAGAAAAGAGAATCCTTAGTGGTTCTAGATATTTTGCTGGGCGGTATGAATTTAGCAATGACTAAAATAAACACAGATTTAGTTCTGTAAGAGGACAGAGTTAACCAAAATCAATTTTCACATGGGTGCCCTTCAAAGCAAGGAAAATGTAACAAGGAACCAAGGAACAAGTAAGAGAACAATATGACATTGAGTGTGAGGGGTAAAATGAGGCAAGAAGTAAGGAATGCAATGGACTGGGTATTGACACTAGAATGATAGACTATGGTGCACAATGCCAAATTACTAGAGAAGAATTTCCAGAGGGGTGTTAGTAGGTGCCAAACTCAGGAATAATGAATGGCTGGAGAGAGAGAGAGAGAGAGAGAGAGAGAGAGAGAGAGAGAGAGAGAGAGAGAGATTTGACTTTTAAACCAGGGGGACTTTTAGGAGAGATGCAGAAATCAGCCAGACCTTTGCTTGAGCTCCACAGAGTACGGTAGACTTTATTCCAGATACATAGGAAATCTAGTGCTATTGTTCAGCCATTGATTGCCTCATTGGGAGTAAAAGGGATGTGGTTGGTAACAATATTCCCATAAGAACCATAGACTAGCAAAAGCCCTACCACCATGCATAACAAAGCCTCCATTAGAATGGTTGGTTAGGTTAGTCCAAGAGATTCCCAAAACAAAATAGTCAATTCATGTAGACTTCATTACGTCTCATGGGTAGAGGATGGGCCTTTATTGCTGAAGACATGGCATACTTTAGACACTGGACTCATGATTCCTGCTGGATCCAACCTTAAAAAGGAGTACACAAGGTGCCAAGGAAGAGAAACAAAACAGTCTACACAGCTATAACACCTATGAATCATGATAATGACCAGCCTGGCAAAATATCTGTAAAGGATCAGTGATTGGTACTCACATGTCAGTGGCAACCAAGAATTGTCTAATTGTACTTGAATTTCACTTAGAAGGTGGAAAATCATACCTGGTACTAGAAATCTCACTATCTTCCCAGGGTTAGTGAGGTCATAGGCCGTATAAAAGGCCTATAAATCTGATCCTTATACCCACAGATAAATTTAGTTACCACCCCCACTAAAAGAAGCTTCTCTTTACAGAAAATGGAGACCGTATGGAAAACCACAACTAGATAGAATGCAGAAATCAATGGATTGTAGAAAGGCCGGCACTAACAGATATGTATATATTACAGCTCTTGCTTAGTGAATTTGGTGAAAGAAAGAGCAGATTGTAAGAGCCAGATTACTGGAATGTTCGATGTGAAATAGTGTGTCCTAGAAATGATTGCATAAGCCAGCCCATAATAATGTCAATAACAACAGACATGTAAATGTGGGAGGAGGTAGAATTAGGCTCTTACCCCTAGACTATGGGCAACTAATGGTTCCTAGGAGAAGGATAATGAGCCAGTCTCATCAAGGATGAGCCCCCTTTTGGCTGTCCTATGTAGAGCAATCAGTCTTAAAAGAATATATACACACACAAGTAAATGGGTTTGGCAGGTTACATTTATATATTTCTGCATACACACTTGCATATAACAAAAATAGTCAAAGAAAAAGAGGCCTTGAACTTGAGAGTCAGGGGCTAGCATGGGAGGAGTTGGAGGGTACTTGGGAGAGGCCAGAGGGAAGAAATGGAGGTATGGGAGATGATGTAATTATATTTCAATTAAAATATATTTAGAAAAATAAGGTGGAGGAAAAAGTGAAATATTGCAACTAAATGCTTAAAGAAAGCAGAACTATCAGATTAATTATCACTTTAAGCCTTTCAAGACACGTGGCAAGTTAATTGCCCACTTCTAGGTGCTTCTGGGCTAGACCTGAGAATCCCTCAGTTTCCAGGCAGCAGACGGCCCAATGACAAGCTCTGCAGACATCAGCTCAGGCATTTAGGTTAAAACACTAACTTCACATTTTCTATCATTGCGACATCAGGCAATGTGATCAGTCTTAAACCCACTATGGAATAAAATGAAGATGTAAGCCTGTATCCATTCTGTAAAGATATTGGGAGGATTTAACATTGTGCAGGATGCAAGTTGCTCAGTGTGATGTCTGATACCTTTTATAGTTTACAAAATGGCAGGCTGATTTCTTATGGCTTAGTGAGGAGCTCAGAAAATCCTACCCTAATAAACAGGATTAAATTCAAAGCACAATGTACCAGCAATTGCCATATGGGACTTTACTAAAATTTAAAACTTGTGCACTGTGAAAAACACCATTAAGGAAAAGAAAAAGAAAGGCATAACTTGGAAATAACATTTGTAAACAATAATTATCCAACAGAAAGAGTATCAAAAATATACAAAAATCTCTTAATTCAACACAGAAAAATTAAGCAAGCCCTTTTCAAATAGGATAAAATATCTGTGTAGACACTCATCAAAATATAGAAGGGGAAAATAAGCAGAGGAATGTGCTCAGCATCCAATGTCATAAAGAAAATATGAGTTAAAAATTCAATGTGATACTTCTACTAGAATGGTCAAAGGCTAAAAAAGACTCTCTACTAGAATGTCCAAAGGTTAAAGACTCTCAGCACTAAGTGTTGGTGAGGATGTGGGCCAGGGGGAAGTCTCAGTTATTGCTGGTGGGAATATTGAAAAGGTACAGATACTTTGGAACACTTTGACAGCTTTTTTTAAAGCTCAAGTATTATCTAAGGATAAGTTCTAGTAGCCAAGGTCTGGTACTTACCCAGCTAAACTGAAAACTTGCATTTACCAAACGTTTCACACTTGCACGTGTACAGCAGCTCCATACATAATTGCCAAAACTTGGAACTCAGTTGTCCTTCAGCTGGTGAAAATGAAAAACTAGGAAATAACTCCCTAGTTTGTTTTCTGTTGCTGTGATAAACACCATGACTCAAAGCAGCTTGAAAAAGCAAGCGTTTATTTGACTTGCATGATGTATCGTATCCAGGGAAAGCATGACAGGAACTCAAAACAAAAACTATGGTGGAACACTGTTCTTTCTTCTCTCTCTCTCTCTCTCTCTCTCTCTCTCTCTCTCTCTCTCTCTCTCTCTCTCTCTCTCGTTTGCCTGGCTTTCCCTTTATACAGCTCAGGTCCACCTGCCTAGCAGTAGTGACACCCACAGTAGTCTGGGACCTCTTACATGGCACCTCACCCACTATCATTGCAATGCCCCACAGACATGCTCATAGACCAATGTGATGGGGGCAATTCCTCAACTGAGGTTCCTCTTCCATGGTAACTCAAGTTTGTATCAAGTTGACAATAAAAACCAACTAATATAAATACCTATTAAAGGGTAAAAAGAGATAAAAACACACAAAAGGATATAGTGGAAACCTACTTGGGTATTTACTAGTGAAAGAATCCTGTTGGTGGTACTTCTTGTTGGGACTGGTCACTCCCAAATAACCACACAGAGACTTAATATTAGTTATAACTGCATGACTGATAGTTTAGGCTTGTTACCAACTAGCCTTTACAATGTAAATTAACCATATTTCTTATACAAACTTGGTATATATTGTGGTATCTATTTTTTAGCATAACATGTTCATCTTGCTTCTCTCCACATCTTTTGTCTCCTGGTGATTTTACCCTCTTCTACCCCACACTCTTTTTTTTTGTCTGCAAGTTCCACCTAACCTTTTCCTGCCTAGCTATTGACCAGTAAGCTCTTCATTAACCAATGAGAGTAATATATATTTACAGTGTACAAAAGATTTTTCCACAGCATTTTCCTCTTTTCTCTAAAAATTAAGGTTTAAACTTTACATAATAAACTATATATAAAACAAAAATAGTTATCAAGTAAGAATTACAGCTACAGTGTCTAGTTCATTTGTATTTTGAAAATTTAGAGAAAATACTCTATTATTTATCTTATTTTTGTGAGTCTAAAGTTTTATACCTAATTTACATTTAATGATAGCTAAGGAAAAATTTAAGACTAATTATTTAGTCTTTAACTCTATCAAAGACCCCAGAAAAGTTTTAGTATTACCTAATGACAGTGACATCTGGCTTCCTGGGCAGTTACCCAAAGTTCTTGTGTAATGTTTGGGCATCTCTCTTTGCCTACTGGCCTAATATATCTGGCAGATATGTTTGTGAAGCAGGTAATTTTGAAGGACTGCCTTATCTTGTCTTTGCAAAGTGTGACAGATGATTTCTTTGTGTCCTGCTGTTCCAGTTTGGATATTATACTGTCAGCAGTTGGGGGAAGGGCAGTTTCTTTGCCCAAATGGTGAGCTTTTGCTAAAAAGAAGGCAAATTCCATACAGAGTTTTTTTTTTTGATGCAGTCATCTTTTTTTATGTAAATTGGTACTTCCAGGAGTAGACATGTCTCACTGTCAAGAAATTTCTTATGTTACTAAAATTTTTAAATGCCATATTCTGTAGGTCTTTAAAGTGTTTGACCCATATATCGACATATATCTGTTTAATCTTAAAAACATACCTAAAATGACCACAAATTTGATTTTTATAGATAACTATAAACCTGTAGTTTTAATGATATATTACATTTTAAAATTAGCTTCATAAGCATAGTTCCCAAAAGCAAGAATAGAAACAGACAATAACTTTAAGTTTGTATCAATAAACCAAAATCCATACCAATGTAAAATATTTTGAGATTAATAATTGCTTTTTTGATTAAAGTAGATCCAATAAACTTCCATTCTCCCTATATTCCTATATCTCCCCATTTTTCTTTTTGGAAAGAGATCCCTGAATCTAACCTACTTTGAATAGTATTTTCTTGATTATGACCAGTAGCAATTTGCAAACCAACCTCCCTAAACAAAGATAAACATCCATAACCCATGTGTTGCAAACCCATCTGAGGCATTTTCTCTAGGCTGCTTCTTGTTGTCTGCGAGTACTGAAATCTTTAGGGGAACCTTGAGAAAATCAAAATAATAGTTAAGCCTTGACTGGAGTAATTTGTGATACTGGACCATCTCAACTAGCAGTATTGAAGCTGTTCTAGATGTTGAACTTTTGAGGAGGCTGCAACATAAGCTGCAACATAAGATGCTGGATCATCTGGGCCATTTGTTTTCATTGTTTTATGGTCCCTTGCTCTGAAAACACATAAACTTTCAAAGGTAACATACATACCTGCATTAATGCAAGTATAAACTGCGTGTTGTACAGAAGTTAGTCAAAGATGATTTTTATGTTACGTTTGCATACATGAAAATATACATTATGTGTCTTGTAGATTTTTTAGGTTTATTTCTTTTTGTTTGTAACCAGGATTTTCAGGTGGTCTTCCCCTATCAAACCTGATACATATCAATACATAACCTTTCATTTCCTGTGGAAATAAAAGTATAACCTCTCTCCCAATGTAATGTATTTTTTACTTATATTTTGTAGTTAAGAACATTTTAAAAAATATACAGCTTGGTTTAATTTAGCAGTTTTTATAATCCAGTGGCTATCAGCAGCTATCATTGGTAAATGGAAGTTTCTGTCCTGCCCAATCCTGCAAATATTCAGTCCCAAAAATACAGGCAGAGGCTCATATTAATCATAATCTGTTTAGACTATTAACTCAGGCTTATTATTAACTGGCTGTTGCAACTTAAATTTACCTATAATTTTCATCTGTATTTAGCTGCATGACTTAGTACCTTTTATCAGTGAGGCATTCTCATCTTGCTTCCTCTGTGTCTGACCAGTGACTGTATCTCTGCCTTTCCTCTTCCCAGAATTCTCCTTGTCTGGTTGCCCCACCTATGCTTTCTGTTTGGTTACTGGACAATCAGCATTCTACTAAACTAATATGAGTGACAAATCTTTGCAGTGTATAAGAGCATTATCCCAAAGAAATCAATTATTCATCACTATAAAAAGTTTAAAGATAACACAATAATATACTGGATCCCAACTCTCTGTCTATTTTCCATCTTTACATGGATTTTTCTTTTATATTACCTTATTCTGTTTTTAAGGACTTTATTGTTTTCAAACTATTTTTTATTCTGACTGTGTATACCTTTTCTCCTTTTCTTATTAGTTCTATTTTTAAGCTGTTTAGAAGTTTCTTTCATCTGAATCTATCTTTACTGTGTATTTGTAATCTTCTGTCTAAATGAGCAAAATTTAAAACCCACCATGAAACTTAGCTCATAGTGTAGTGGTGATTGGATACTTCCCCTTTGGCTCCCTGAGAGTTTTGTCTCATGGCAAAGTTACTGGGGAGCCAGATTAACCACCCCAACTCTTGGAATTTTGGGGTCTACACTTTCACTGAGTAGCACCCTGCCCACTGCTCATAAACCCCACTTAAGAGTTCAGTAGCAGGACCCCTTAGAAGAGCCAAACCTCTGTTTGCCACTTGTACTGAGTCTACCCAAGAGAAGGAATTTTCTAAGAAGCCATGTTTGACTCAGTTTTTGTGTCTTCAGAAACTTTTTTAAAAATGCTTTCTCAGGTCTTATGAGAATGTAGGTGCTGGATGGTGGGTGCTATTTGTAGGTGGAGGTTTTTATCAGGACCAATGGCCAGTGCTCAAATAACCACTCAAAGATTTAATACTAATTGTAAATGCTCAACTGATAACTTAGGCTTGTCACCAACTAGTTCTTACAACTTATTCCATATTTCTTATGTATGTTCTACCACATGGCAGTATCTTTTGTCAACATGGCATGTTCATCTTCCTTCTTTCCATGTCTCCTGGTGATTCTAAGCTATTTTGTGCTGTGATCTCATTTTGTCTGCAAGTCCTGGTTAACATTTTCCTGCCTAGCTGTTGGTCAGTCAGCTTTTCATTAACCAATGAGAGCAAAAACATATTCATAGTATACAAAAAGATTATTCCATAACAGAATCCTAACCAGACAGGCTACATACAGACTTAGCCATTCCAACAATAAAACATTTTAGAAAATACAATAAAACAAAAACCTGGTCAGAGTAAAATGACTTGGGACTGCCAGGGACTGAGAAAAGGGAGGGCTGAACACAAAACATCCTCAGTTGTTGTGAACCTGTTCTGAATAATGCTGTGGAAGTAGTCACAACCCATTAGGCATTTGTTAAAATCCATCCATACAACATCAGGGGTGAGTGTTAGTGCAAACTATGGCCTTTAGTTAATAGCATATCAATACAGGCTCATCAACTGCAACAAATGTACCATATTAATGTAAGATGTTAGCAATAGGTGAGGGATGGGTGGGTCAGGTGTGTGGAAAATAAACTGTGTTCTGCACACATTTTTTGTAAACCTAAATTGCCCTGAATCATCATGTTAGTTTCTACCCCTACAGCTATTATATCTACTATTATCATTTTTCAGTGCTGAGAGTTGAACCGAGGGTCTAGCATATCCTATGTAAGCTCTCCTCCTAATGAGCTAGAACTCTAGTCCAAAGTATATGAGTTTCAAAAAATTACAAAAACAGGCAGAAATAAAATGATGTAATTATTAGAATCAACTTCTCTAGCACTCTGGAAACTGGACAAAGGTGTTTAAAAATGGAGAAGTATCTGGTCAGAAAAACAAACAAGCAGACTTTGATTCTTATTTAGAGGATTCAGAGTCCACATGGGCCTCAGGCTAATTCCACCTCTTTCACTAACCTCAGCTCTAGAGAAGGTATGCTCTTGTATCAGCAGACCCAGGGAACCAACAGCCCTGCTAAGTTATTAACCTGAGTCTGGTGCAGTATAATGTTGAATTGGAAGCCTGTCTGGCATACATGGAGAGGCACTGTCTTAAAATAAAAAAGATAGAAGAATATATTATTTCATAGCAGTGGATGAGGAGATACTGGAGTGTAAAGTTCTAAGCAGGGAAGGGGGTGGGAGATGCAGGGAGGAAGGTCAACCAAAAAAACTAAGGTTGTGTGAAAAACCACAGCCGAACATGATAATTGGTAGGCTAGTTAAAAAATAGAATAAGTTTGAACAAAGGAACCCTTATTGGTGGATAAATCTATACTAAGAAACCTATACATCATTAAAAAAAAATCCGAGTGTTGACAGTGGACCACTTCTTTAAGGTCTTTAGTAACAGAGGTTCCTGAAACCCACAGTACAGGCAATTGCCACTGCTGTGTGTTCCACATCAGAACAAGATAGTATGACCTGATTACTAAGGACAATACATGCTTTGGTCACAGGATACAGATACATGAATCTGGATCTGAAATGAAAGAGTTTCTTTCCTGCTGGCTAGCCATCAAGTGTCAGAAAGGTCCAATGCGGGCTTCTGGGAAGAACTGTCATCAGCAATCATGTTCAGCTGGGGATGCCATGCACAACAATACCAGCCAGCTAGGTGTGTTCATGGTTGCAGTAGTGGCAAGACTGTTATGGGCCTGATCAACTACTTTCTGATTGGATTCAATACTCCTTTTCCTAGACAGACAGGCTGTGCCCATCACACTGCTTTTATGTTGTGGCCAATACAATGTTGCCCATGTTACTGAAAGTAATCCCTCATCCATGCTTCTATAAGCAACTCCAATGAAACTCACCGGCTCATTAAAAAAAAAATTTGAGCAAGATGTGGAGGTGCATGCCTTTAATTACAGCACTTGGGAGGCAGAGACAGTCAGATCTCTGAGTTTGAGGCCAGTTTGATTTACAGAGTGAGTCTCAGAATAGCCAGGACTGTTACACAGAGAAACACTATCCTGAAAAACTTTTACAAAAAAAAAAAAAATATCATAATGAAACTCACTACTATCTATATAGCTATATGCATAATAAGACACAGGAAAAGAATTCACTCAAAATATATGATTCCATTTATATGATAGCTTGTAAATTGCTAAATGGTAAGAACAGAAAGCAGGCAATAGTTGTCTCAGGTACCTGCAGGAGTAGCGTTTATCTAAGGAAAGCAGGAGGAGATTTTTTAAGCTTTGGACAGTTTCTGTCTTGATTTAGGTAAGGGTTAAATATATACCAAAAGGTACAAATTTATTTTATACAAATTTAAAAATCAACATAAAATTTGCATTGTATGAAAGTTTGTAGTATTTAATAAAGAGGCAATTGGCTTGGGAGAGGAACATTGTGTTTACACTGTGTCACTAATGTGGGGGGAGCAGTCATTTAACACTTCCCTCCTCAGTCTGCTCATCTAAACGTGAAAGAGTAGTAATTCCAGACATAGGATTGTGATAGGAATGAAGCAAGTGAACTTTCAGCAACTGCTTAAGATAGTGTGTAAATGGCTGTCGTGGTAGTACACCTCTGTTACTCTCAGCATGCAGAAGATGGGCCAGGAAGATCTCTGCAAGTTTGAGGTCATGCTGGTCTATATAGTGACTCCCAAATGAGAAGGAGTACATAGTGAGATTCTGTCTCAAAACAACAAAACAAAACCCAAATCTTGAAAAATACATTTTGTAAATCAGATAAACATGAAATAGATAAGTTATTCTGACTGGACAGTAAAGTCTTTTCATTCTTACCAGACATAATTGTTTAAACAAAAGACAATGCTGAGCTAGTGAAATGCCTCATGGGATGAGATTCCTTCCACCAAACCTAAGGTATGACCTGTGTATATCATTGAGAACTACTTGGTGTAAGAGAACAACTCTAAGTTGTCCTCTAACATCAATATATGCACATGACCATCCTATCTCAACCACAATAACTAAAAAGGTGAAAATAAACCAAAATGCTAGAAAATGTCCAGCCCATAAGAGGAAATACTGTGAATAAACGTAAAGGTATGATATAGTAAGCTAAAAATCACATGCTAGTATTCTAAATGTAAACAACTTTGTGTCTTTTAATTTTTATAAGTAGCTCTTTTGGATGAATAATTTATACACAATGAATCAGAACTGAATTTACAAAGTGGTGAGTTTGTGGAATGCTGTTAACAATGTAGCCAGTACCACATGAAGGACATTGATTTTTCTTTTATGCCAAAAACTGTCCCCATAGACCTTAGTGTGACATCCTTTCCCAGGGAGAAACACTGACATACTTTTCATCCAAGGTTTGCATTTCCTAGAAGTTCATTCATAAAAAGAACCTTAAAAATAAGCAGCCTTTTGTCTGAGTTCCCCTGCATACTACCTAGCCTTTAAGTTAAAAAATGAATGAATTTTCTAAGCATTCATTAGGACAAGACAGGTGTTCTTGTTGTATTCATATTGCATCACATGCTTTTCTTGTAGAACTGTAAATAGATGTAACATCTTTTAAAATCTGGCCACATTTTACAAAGTTAAATAAAAACACGTCCTTAATTACAAAATGGTATAATTCTCCTACTTGTTAACTAGAAAATCCCAATATGTTCACAGAAAAAAAAATGTAAAAAAAAAAAAAACCTCACTTTGCAATTCACCATAAGGAGATTTGTTTGTGACCTTGAGGAATTCATAATGAATAAAACTTCTCATAACCCAAATGCCTATCAATGAACAAGTTAATACAGAAAGTGCCACATCTGTATAATGAAATGTCACTCAGCAATTTTGTAACTAATGACCACATAGATCATCCTAACTCAAAACAATGACGTTGACAATATACTAAGTGGAGAGGCACTGCACATGTGAAAGACATCTGCTAGCACCATTTCCACTTGGCTGCAGGCAGTCATCTCATTCTCAGGCCTACGTAGTTGAAAAATGGCATTCGTAGGGTACAGCGAAGGAGGAACGGTATCATGATGCTATGCATACAAAGAGGCGATGAATGCATGAAAAAAGATGGAGCTGTAATAAGCAATACCTTGCATAGCAAATCTGTTTAGAAGTAAACTATATAACACATACCACATATATCAGCATATAAAAGGTGGAAAATGAAAACTAAATCGACTTGATTGATATGGGATTCCCTTTTGTATGCAAGGTGGGAAATTCAAACAGGGTTATAGGAGGAAAGAAGGTGGAGTGGGATAGATACCATGTAGCCACCCAAGAAGCAAGAGATAACAAACCACAAGCCTTGTGGTAAAGTATAAAATAACAGAAATGTGTTAATTTAAGATGGAAGAGTTAGTAAATAAGAAGCCTGAGCTAAAGGGCTAAAGAGTATGTAATTAATATTAGACCTCAGAATGGTTATTTCATAAGTGGCTGCAGGAGCTAGTGAGGGGGACCCAGTGGGTGGAGAGAAACCAGTCCAGGTGAAACAGCAGAATGGAGAATATTGGTAGGTATATTTGATAACCACAAATACTCAAATCTTAGCCATAAGTATTCAAGATAATATAAAAATGATTATTCAGGAAATTTTATGTCACTGACAAATAATAAAAATTTAAGTCAATGTTGAAGTAGTTATTGTCACAGTTGGAAAATTTAAAGATTGTTAAGATATCAGCAATCACCAACCATATGACATCTCAAACTGCCCTGCTCTGATCAGATGTCAATATAAAAGAAGATGGCCTTAAAAACTCATCTTCAATAAAGAAGAAACCATTTTAATTAAGACTTACATACAGCGAAGGACTCACAACTATACATAAGAACTACAACCCATTAAGAAAAAAAGGCAGAGCCAAGTGGTGGTGGTGAATGCCTTTAATTCCAACACTCAGGAGGCAGAAGCAGGTAAATCCCTGTGAGTTCGGGGCCAGCCTGGGCTACAGAGAAAATCCAGGACAGGCTCCATAGCTACATAAAGAAACCCTGTCTCAAAAAACTGAAAAAGAAAACAGAAAAAAGGCAGAGAATACAACAGAGAAGTGGTTTTTCATGGGTCTATCAAAATGACTAATATGCTCCTGTAACACGAGACTCTATTATTCTTATGAGGGATATTAATTGAAAAGTACCTCAAGGCCTATTACAAATCTGTAAACATGACTGAAAATGAATTAATGGAAAAGTCAGTGCCTAGCAGTTCTTACCTGTATTTTATGAATCAGCCCATGTCTTGCATACTGAAATTAAGTTTGTAAAACTAATTAAAAGTATTAAAACATAATCCAGACCCAAAAAGATGAATATGGTATGTACTCACTCATAAGTGGATTCTAGCCATAAATAAAGGACATTGAGCCTATAATTCGTGATCCTAGAGAAGCTAAATAAGAAGGTGAACCCAAAGAAAATCATATAGTTATCCTCCTGGATATTGGAAGTAGACAAGATTGTCAGGCAAAAGTTGGGTGCTCAGTGGTGGGGGTGGTGTGGGTTTAAGGGGAGGTGGGGAGAGAGAAGGGAAAAGGGGAGGATTGGGGAGAGTTTGGGGGAATGGGATGGTTGGGATGGAGGAAGTGTGGATATGGGAGCAGGGAAGAAGATATCTTAATTAAGGGAGGTATTTTAGGGTTAGCAAGAGACTTGACTCTAGAGGGGTTCCCAGGTCCAAGGAGATGTCCCCAGATTGTTCCTTGGGCAACAGAGGAGAGGGTGCCTGAACTGGCCTTGTCCCATAGCCACACTGATGAATATCTTGCATATCACCATAGAACCTTCATCTGGAGATGGATGGAGATAGAGACAGAGACCCACATTGGAGCACTGGACTGAGCTCCAAATGAAGAGCAGAGGAGGGAGAACATGAGCAAAGAATTCAGGACCGCGAGGGGTGCATCCACCCACTAAGACGGTGGGACTAATCTAATGGGAGCTCACCAAGGCCAGCTGGACTAGGACTGATGGAGCATGTGATCAAACCAGACTTTCTGAAGGTCAATGAGGGCTGACTGAGAAGCCAAGGACAATGGCACTGGGTTTTGATTCTACTGCATGGACTGGATTTGTTGGAATCTGGTTTGTTTGGATGCTCACCTTCCTAGACCTGGATGGAAGGGGGAGGACCTTGGACTTCCCATGGGGCAGGGAACCCTGACTGCTCTTTGGACTGGATAGCGAGGGGGAGTGGGAGTAAAGGGAGTGGGAGGGAAATGGGAGGTGGGGAGGAGGTGGAAAATTTTAATAAAGAAAAAAAAGAGTATCTATTAAAACTAAATATACAATGCACCATCAAGCTGTTCCATAGTTACTTATATGGACAACTGAAATATTTGCAATGTATATGAAAAGCCAGGGGGAAAAATGTTCCCAAGAAGAGTTCAGTGTTTAGGAACAGTCTGAAACTGAAAGAGTCTATATGTCCATTAATGGAGGAACTGAAAAACTGGGATGACCGTGTTCTGCATACCAATGAGAAAAAATAAATTATAAACATGACAACATGGGAATAATTTCTCAAACATTGTTATGACAGAATTTATTCTCACATAAAATGATACAAACTGTATTATATAAAACCCATGGCCAAAGGACAATTTGTTGAAATCAGGACAGTTGTCATTCAGAGTGGGACCTTTGTGGTTCCAAAGTGCACAGAGATTTTGCTCAAGTTTATTTTGAAACTGCTGGCCACACTGATTTTCTGTATGTGATTGGTAGGAGCAGAGGAGGGCTCCCCTTGTCTATAAGAATCAAATGTGTAAGCAAGGAGTTCCGGTCCAGGCACCAGGAGAGACATCACTGGGGTGAGTGAGTTTCTGACCGAGGCAGCAGCCCAGGACAGGGAACTCAGACACCCCTCCTACACTTCCTGGTCATCCTCAGAGACTACTCTGCCCGATACCTCCTCTCTCTTCCTATCCCACCCAGCTTGCATCCACAACCCTCTCCGCCCCCTCCGTCTGACCCCCTTCCCTCTTTGACCACATAACATCTCCCAGCCCAGCCTGTTCGGGCTCTAGGACCGAATCCGAATCGGCAGGGCAAA
>NW_026067994.1:5774260-5814830 GCF_014885135.2 Alexandromys fortis
GGATGTTAACCTTCCTAGACATGGAGGGAGGGGGGAGGACCTTGGACTTTCCACAGGACAGGGAACCATGACTGCTCTTTGGATAGGAGAGGGAGGGGGAGAGGAGTGGGGGGAGGGGGAGAAGAGAGGGGGGAGGGGGAGAAGAGTGGGGGCGGGGGAGGGAAATGGGAGGCTGCGAGGAGGCGGAAACTTTTTTTTCTTATTCTCAATAAAATAAAAAAAAAGAATCAAATGTGTAAATTACAATGTATATTTACAGTTCCCTGTATTCTAACCCAAATAAATCAATCCTCACTTCCAGCCATTAAAGCCTTGGCAAATCTGAAAAGATACTTTCCTGGTTTCTTTAAACAATGGTACATAAGATTGTGGGATCTGACACAAGGGTAACTTTAGACTTCTGGGTTCTAAGCATGTTGGTAGCTCCTTTGTGGTCAGTGGGGAATAAGAGAACATTCTGGATGTAATATGGACACTATGTGCTCACTAACTCACCCCTGGTTTTATGTTTTATATTTACCTGTAGAACTGGAAGACATCCTCCTCACAGAACTGAGTATATTGTGCTTTCCTTGCTAGGACCCAATGCATTCATGCTCCCTCACTCTGTGCAGTGTAGGTGACTGATGGGTAAGTTCTGTATGGTCTAGAGGATAACCCATGATAGCTGTAGTTTGGTTTTGAATGAATGAACTTATGAAGTATAAAACAAAGAAAATTAGAAGAATAGACAGCAATTAGGAGGTAGATAGAACAGCAGAAGGATAGCAAAACAGCCCGTCAGGAGTTTAGAGCATCCAGGAGAGATAACTGAGATAGCCTAAATGAGAGCGCAAACGGGGCAACATTGTCAAGCAGGGGTCTACACACATCCAACGGGAACTTGCTGGGGAAGCTGGAGCCAATAGCTGACGTTCCCGAGTTCATCTTCTGATATGAGCTCCACTTCACAGACATTTTTAGACCACGTGATACACAATAGTGGTGCCTGTTGGAGAAGCTTTACTTCCTAGGCATTCTCAAGGGTGCACTGCACTCCAGAACCTTAGGGGCTTGTCGTTCTCCATCTCTCTGCTACTCAGGTCCAGGCTGTCCCAGGATAGGGGTTTGGAAGAGACTTTGAGACAAGCATTCTTGAGTCTGAAATCAGGGCATCTACCCTATTCCAGAGCCAGCTTCTCAGTAAATTTAAGTAGCACATGACATCTGCCAGCACATTGTTTATTGCACAGAATATTAGAAGGCATTGTTTCATCTACATCTGGTCTCCTTTATTTTTGAAGAGGTGTCACCCAATTTTTTTTAACATCCCTACTACAGTTTCCTCTTCCTTCTCTCTTTACTGTCCATCTCTCCACCCTCTATATCCCCAACCCACAATCTGTTCCTCTTCTGTTTCTGTCAGGAAAGGGCAGGCCTCCTGTGGGTATCAACAAAAATCATGGCATATCAATTTTCAGTAAGATTAAGCACCTCTCCATGTATTAAGTCTGGGCAAGATGACCCAGTATAAGGAGTAGAACTCTAAAAGTCAGCAAGAGTCAAAGACAACACCCTGCTCCCACTGTTAGCAATCCCAAGCTACACAACATATATGCATATATGCAGAGGGATTAGGTCAGTTGCTTGCAGCTCCTTGTCTGTCAGTTCAGTCTCAGAGAGTTTCTATGAGTCCAGGTTGAGTCTATGGGTTTTCTTTTGGTATCCTTGCTTCATCCAGAACAGATGCAGACCCAGAGTGACCTCTTTTTCTTTTTTGGATATTCAATCCATAAATGACTCTTCTAGGCTTTCTCTCTTTCTCTTACTCTTAGCTTTTGTTACTTGACTGTGATGTGCGCAACATGACTTTCTTTGCAAATGCACTACTGGTGGATTTTGGACTTGCTTGCCTGAGAGTCCAGATGGAGACACCCGAGCATCCACTCTGGGTATACCACCCTACTTCTTAAGCTCCTTCCTTACCAGTTCCTGCCCCTGCAGCAGCCTAGAACACTGATCACAGGTCTTGTGATAGTTGCACACCCTTTTCATTTAGTTTGTTGATGTTTATAAGGCTTCTTTCCTGATCTAGAAGGCTAGCTCAGGAATGTGGTGAGGAGGAAAGCAGGAGGACAATGAAGGCTGTACTTTCTCTCTCTCAAGGGTGACAACGGCAGCAACCTGCATTTAACACATTTATTTCATATGTCACTCTTCTTACCAATGAAGAGAAAGTCCCAAGCCATTTCCTTGCAAATCACCAGGTCTTACTCTTTGTGGTTGTTGACTTTGAAAGCTGAAATCTGTGCTTGAATGTCTTTCTGACATGGTTCTTGTTCATCACTTTTGTATGAGCCTTTATTTTACCTCAGTTTTCATATTCATTTTGATATCCATCTCTAGTTCAGTTTGGTTATGTCCTGAAATAGATGCTCAGTTGATTCATAGAGTTCAGAGAACACAGCCTGCTTCAAACACTGATGACCTTTGTTTTAATTTTAGTGCTGCTATTTATTATTATTATTATTATTATTATTATTGTGATGTTGTCTGTATATAGTTGTGTGTCTGTTGTGTGTGTGAAAGAGAAAAGAGAGAGAGACAGAGAGACAAGGAGAGAGAGAGAGAGAGAGAGAGAGAGAGAGAGAGAGAGAGAGAGAGTGCATATGTGCCACAGTATGTATGTGGAGTTCAGAACATAGATTTGGGTAGTCATTTCTCTCTTATTGTGGGATCTGGGGAATTAAACTCAGATTTTCAGACTTGTATAGTGTTTACTTTTACCATTGAATCATCTTGCCAGTCTATAATTTTGCCTCCTAACAAATTACTAGGAATCAAACCTAGAGTCCCATGGCAAGAATCCCACCATGGAACAACCATCTCCGTCTACTCTCACTTTTCTACTTGTGCTCAATGTTTGCTTGATCTAATTTGTATGCATTATGGCAAAGCAAATCAACTACCACTTTCAAATGGCTGTGGCACGTTTGAACCCAAAACTGTTGTCTCTTGTGGAGTCTCTTTATCACAGTTGTATCAAAGACCCACCCTCATCTCTCTTCTTACCCAATGGCTGGTTTTCTACTGGGATATTGGAACCCATACTGTCTGCCATCTGAACTCTAATAGGGAGAAACAGAAAAAGGATTGTAAGATTATGCTTTGTTTAGAAAGTTATCAGGCTGAATAAATAAGTGGATTAACACCCTAGAGACCTGTGTTGAGCCAGCAGAGTAGGTGGGAAACAAAGGTAGTTACTTGCAAAGGTTAGTTGTGTCCTGCCTCTCTGGTCAAGTGGCTAGCCTTGTCGCTCAGATTCACAGTGTTTGTCACCCCTTCCTTCCTCCTGCACTTCTTCCCTGTTGACATCTTCCTGCATAAGTTAGGGTTGAACATGACCAAGTTTCACTTTCCTCTAGGGGTATCATTTCGAAGACATCTAGGTCAAAGACTAACTCAACAGACCATTGCATTGTGGGCTAGTTATTGTATCTGTGCAAGTTCCATTCTACCACATCGACTACAAATGTGGTTGTACAATGTAGAACATAAAGGCACCCCTATCTGTCCTGCCTGTTATTTATTAGCTTCATAAATTTTCTTGCTATCAGAAGTCAGGCCCTAGCTGTCTAATTGGGATTCTTAGGAATGTGTTGTCATATGTTGTTGGGTTTTTTTTATGTGTCCTTTTATAGTTTGTGTTTATTGCTGTGACAAAACACCATGACCAATCAATCCAATGAGGAAATTGGGAAGGGTTTATTTGGCTTACACTTCTATATTGCTGTTTATCACTAAAGGAAGTGAGGACAGGAACTCAAAACAGGGCAGGATCCCAGAAACACAAAGTTGATGCAGAGGCCATGAAGAGGAACTGCTTACTGGCTTGCTCCCATGGCTTGCGAAAGTCCACCTTCTTATAGAACCCATGACCACCAGTCCAGGGATGTCATCACTCACCATGATCTGGGCCCTCCTGCATTGGTCACTAAATGAGAAAATGCCTTACAGCTGTATCTCAAGGAGGCATTTCCTCAGCTGAAGCTCCCTCCTCTGATGAATTAGTTTGTGTCAAGTTGACACACAAAACCAACCAATACAACTGACCACTCATCAACGTGGCATACAAACACATCACTACTAAGCCACAACCCTTCCTTTCTTATTCATTCCCAAAATCTTATTTTTAACTGATTTTTATTGAGCGCTACACTTTTCTCTGCTCCCCTTCCTGCTTCTCCCCTTCCCTTCAGCTCTTCCCCAAGGTCCCCATGCTCCCAATTTACTCATGAGATCTTGTCTTTTTCTACTTCCAATGTAGATTAGATCTATGTATATCTCTCTTAGTGTCCTCATTATTGTCTAAGTTATCAGGGATTGTGATTTGTGGGCTTGTTTTCTTTGTTTTGTGTTTAAAAACCACTTATGAGTTAGTACATGTTATACTTGTCTTTCTGTGTCTGGATTACCTCACTCAAAATGATGTTTTCTAGCTCCATCCAACATTCCCAAAATCTTTTTTTAATTTTTATTATTTATTTATTTTTTTGTTTAAAAATTTTCCACCTCCTCTCCTCCTCCCATTTCCCACTCCTCTCCCCCTCCCTCCCAAGTCTGAAGAGCAGTTCAGATTCCCTGCCCTGTGGGAAGTCCAAGGTCCTCCCCCCTCCATCCAGGTCCAGGAAGGTAAGCATCCAAACAGGCTAGGCTCCCACAAAGCCAGATGATGCAATAGGATCGAAACCTAGTGCCATTGTCCTTGGCTTCTAATCAGCCCTCATTGTCCGCCATGTTCAGAGAGTCCAGTTTTATCCCATGCTTATTCAGTCACAGTCCAGCTGGCCTTGGTGAGCTCCCAATAGGTCAGCCCCACTGTCACAGTGGGTGGGTGCACCCCTCGCGGTCCTGACTTCCTTGCTCATGTTCTCCCTCCTTCTGCTCCTCATTGGGACCTTGGGAGCTCATTCCGTTGCTCCAATGTGGGTTTCTGTCTCTATCTCCATCCATCTCCAGATGAAGGTTCTATGGTGATATGCAAGATATTCATCAGTATGGCTATAGGATAGGGTCATTTCAGGTTCCCTCTCCTCAGTTGCCCAAGGTCCACAGGTCCCTGGACACCTGTGAGCCCCTCTAAAGTCAAGTCTCTTGCCAACCCTAAGATGGCTCCCTTAATTAGGATATATACTTCCCTGCTCCCATATCCACCCTTCCTTTATCCCAACCAAAATCTTAAATAACTTTAAAAGTCCCACAATCTTTACAAGCTCAAACACATTTAAAATTTCAGTTCCTTTAAAATAGCAAATCTCTTTAAAAATACAGTCTTTTAAAATTCAAGTCTCTCAACTCTGGACTCCAGTAAAATTCTTTCTTACTTCAAGAGTGGGGGAAAAACAGAGCACACTCACAATCAAACCAAAGCAAAACAAAATTCTAGCCACCCAATATCTGGAATCCACTCATGATCTTCTGGCCTCCTCCAAAGGGCTTGGGTCACTTCCTGGCTCTGCCCTCTAAAGCACACCCAGCTTGTCTTCTAGGCACCAACCGGATCCACTCCACTGCTGCTACGGTCTTGGTGTTCATCCCATGGTACTGGCATCTCCAATATGCTGGGGACACTTGCTGAAACTGGACTGAACTTTCACCAGAAGCCTTTCATAGGCTGTCCTCAAGGTGCCAAGTCTCTACCTCTTAGCATGAACCCTTCTGTCCAGGGCCATCAGCTGCAACTGAGGCTGCTGCGCATCACCACTGGCCTTTCCTGGCCTCTCTCAGTGCCATGCCACAGTTCTCTCTGTGAACCCTTCCTGTCTTTAAACCAGTACCACCTGGGTGACACTTACACGTTACCAAGTCGGACTGCCAGCATGAGATAAAACCTTGGCCACCTCTAGAATACAGCTTCTCTGTGCTCACAAAAAAACACTTTCCAGAAGATTTCACCTCAGTGGTGTTAGTCTCTTCCTAATCACTGCTAATTACTCAGCTCCAGCTGACAAGTACCAAGCATCTCAGTAATGCAAATTTTTTGCCTTATTAGTTGTGATTAGTTATTAATCACAACTGGTTCTTCACCCCAACTAACCAGAACCACAGCATCGTAACTGAAGACAACAAATGGCTCTGATAGAGGCCATTTAAACTTCCCTCTGAAACTTCGCAAGTCACAAATCCATCCTCTGCACTTCTCTCAACATTATCTTCCAAGCTCCTAAAGAACATCTCAATGAGCTCTGAACACTAAATGACTCTTCTAGCCCAACGTTTCAAAGTCCTTTCACAATCCTCCCCAAAGCATGGTCAGAGCTGTTACAGCAACACCCCTCTTCTGGTACCAATTTGTCTTCATTAGGGTTTCTATTACTTTGACAAAATACCATGACCAAAGGCAATCTGGGGAAGAAAAGTTTTATTCGGCTGTTTATTACTAAAGGAAATCAAGACATGAGCTCAAACAGAGCAAGAACCCAGAGGCAGGAGGTGATGCAGAGGCACAAAGGGGAGCTGCTTAATAAGTTCCTTTCCATGGCTTTCTAAGTCCACCTTTTTATAGAACTCAAAACCAAGACCCTATGGATAGCAAAATCCACCATGAGTTGGGCCTGCCCCAGTGATCACTAAATAAGAAAATGCCTTACAGCTGGATCTCAAAGAGGCATTTCCTCAGCTGATGCTTCTTCCTCTGATGACTCTAATTTGTGTCAAGTTGACACACAAAACCATTCAGTACATTTTGGTAATTTAAAATTATATTTATTAGTTTACAATTTCATAGATGTGTATATTGCATCATCCTAACTCTCTTAGACATTCCTCCCACTCCCTCAGGCCTCTTCCTCCCTACAAGTACCTTTTATGACTTGCACGTCTTTTCTTTTGTTACCTACTTAGTTAAACCAGGGCTGTTTGTATGAACCTAGGTATGGAACTATCCACAGGAGATTTGTGGCTGCACAATAGACAGTTACTCTTCCCCTAGCATACAACATTAACCTATAGTACCGCAAGAAGAGGTGGCACTCCATGAACCCTCACCTTCCCATGACTGATTGCAGATAAGGCCACTCATCGTCAGGACCAATGTAGGTGGCCCCAGCCGCTGCACATCTATAATTGTAATGGCCATATCATGACCAGAAGATAGAGATTCACAGCCCTCCTGCCTATTGTATGATTCTTACATTCTTTCTGGCCCCTTTTTGGCCATGGAGGGGGTGATACAGATGTTCTGTTTATGGTTGTGCACTCAAATAGCACTCATTCTCCACACCTTGATGGGCCTATGACCACCCTAGTCATGAAGTTTTTTGCAGGTTTACTGTACCAGGCATGAATTCCTTCTTGTGAAACAGGTCTAAAATCCAATAAGATAGTGTGTGATAAGCCTGACATCAATCATGCCAATACTGCACCAGTGAGTACTTCCTGCATGGCGGGTTAGTGTTGTAGCATACAAGGACTACAGTGGAGTAAAACTGCTGAGTTTTCTCCATCAAAGCCTGTCATAGTACTTTCTGGCACTATGTATGCTATCCAACAAGGATAGAGCTTCAAATTCTCTTTTGATTTCTTTTTCCTGATGTGTGGATCATGCCGTCGAGTTCTGCTGGGAGATTTAGAGTAATGACAATAGCTTGAGTTGCTTTTGCAACCTCTGGGTTTACTGACCAACTCATAGGGAGGTATTCCATATGAGGCACTGAGATTTTCATGCGATTCGCGATTACTCATGACTATTGGGAGCAGCATTATCTACTAATACAGAGTAGTTCTATAAAAATAATCTCTAAAAGATAAAATTAATACATAATTGGTTTATGTAGTAGTCTGTTTCCATATGACTTCATGTACCTTTTGTTTTGGATAACCCTCCCCCAAGCTCCTCTGCTCTGTTCTTCCATATCTTTCCATGACTGAACTTTGTCACCCCAGAATTCCTCCTCTCCTTTCACATGCTCTCCTGTCGTCCTTTCAGATATCCCCTTCACTCTGTGGCTTTTTTCTACCTTCTTGTTATCAACAAGCATTCTAAATTAAACACGAAATTCTAAAAATTCAAAGCTGTAATTCACATGTGGGGCAGGGTGGAGAGACATTTGTATTTCCAGGAGTTATGCCACTCAGTCCTTGTGTATGTGTGTTCCTAGTACCGTTGGCTTTCCTATAAGTTTCATGACTGAGTTTTCCTTTGCAGTAAATAAAATTGCATTTTCCCTATTCTCTCATAAGTTGATGAGCATCTAGGCTGGTTCTGTGTCCTAGCTAGTGTGCCTAGGGCAGGGATGGTCATTTTATTAGTCACTTTTCTATTGCTGTAGCTAAGAGTCATGACCAAAGGTAGCATAAAGAAAAGAGGTTGTTTGACTTAAAGTTCCAGAGAGATATGAGTCACTCAGGTGAGAAGGTGCAGTAGCAAGCAGTAGGTATGGCAACGGGAAGCTGCAAACTTGAGAAAGAGAGTGAACAACTGGAAGTGGGGTGAGGTTTTAAGTGCTCAAAGCCTGGCTCCAGTGATGTTCATCCTCCATCAAGGATGCATGGCTCCACAGCCTCCTCAAACAGTGGCACCAGCTGAGGATCAGGCATTTAAATACCTGGACCTATGGGACATGTTTCTCTTTCAAACAACTGCAAAAGTGGATACGCGTTGTTAAGGTATGGAGTCTTTGGGTGTCTTCCCAGAAGTGGTACAGCGCTGCCATATGGCAGCTCTTTTAAGTTTTTAAGATGATTCCAGACTTGTCTCTAAATGGGTTGCACTGGGGTGAGATGTGATCTCAAAGTAGTTTTGATGTGCATTCCCTTGATAGATAAGGATGCTGAACCCTTTCAAAATGCTTGAACTGCTTACTTGTCATTTGTATTTTGTCTCCACACCAACTTCACAAAGTTTAAAATTAAATGTGCCTCTGGGTTTGTAATCAGCCCAGGGAATGGAGTCACAGAATAGACAAAATATCTTCTCAAAGTTTATTAGACACTAGAGAGAAAGTCATGGCTGGAATGCAGGCTTTTGGAAACCACCCCAGCTAAATCCTAAATCCAGAACTCTTAGCTTCCTGGGATGAACAAGGCTGACTGAAATGTCAGATTTGTAGAAAATTATTATGAAAAGAAGTGGAGGAGGAGGAAACTAAGGGCCTAGAAAAAGAAAGGGTACAGAAAAAGAAGTGGTAACAATTAAGATTCAGGGAGCCTTGAACATACTCATCTACATACATGCATATATTTGTTACTCGCGTCGAACATTGCTGTAATTATTTATCATACATTAACCCACTCAACTCCAATCTAAGGAGATACATACAAACTATGGTTTGTCAAACAGGATGAAGCTGAGCTGTACAGGAGCCACGTACCCCACTGCAAATTTAAACACGAACTAAGTATGAGCTGAACACAGACTGCCAAATACTAAGGCCACCACTTTTCTTCATCAAGGCAAACTTAAATTGCTCTTCACCAACCTCTTTCAGACTGCCATTCAGCTTTGAGTGCAGTTTCTTCCCCAGAACTGTCTTTAGTTACAATTCACTGACATTTCACTTAGATGAGAAGATGGGGGATTTTTAAAAAAGGAAAGGGCAGGGTCCATGGGTGAAATGATTTTTTCCCTTTCTCTACTCCTGAGGTTTTCTGTTGACCCACAGAATAATATATGCTCATCACACTGTTTTTTAGAATTATTGGGTTTATTAAGTATAAGCAAGGAAGAATGAAAGCATAAATAGCAAGTAGCAGATAAAAAGAAGCACCAAAGTGTTGCAAGTGTTATGAAGTCATAGGCTTATAGCATCCAGCAGAGATGACTGGAGTAGCCTGATTGAAAAAGCAAATAAAGACAACATAATCAAATCAGGGCTTACAGACATCCAGCATAAATTGACTCGGATATACCTATTGAGGCAGTCATCTGCAGTCCTTGATCAAATGGCCTGATCAGTGCCCCTAAGGGTGAGGCTTCCAAGCATAAGAACCAAACAAAGCAGACAGATGACATCATCAAATCAGGTGTTTGGAATCATCTAGCATAAACTGAGTGGGAAGGTTGAGGTGATCAGAGACCTCTGCAAATGTGTCTAGTTTCTCTTTTCCAATATGTGTTTTTATATTATGAGACATATAATAGTAACACTAGATAGAATTTAGCATCCAGATGTTCTCAAACCCTCAATGTTTTAACTACACTAAGCTTCTTGCTGTTTTATCTCTATTCATTACAGAGATATAAAGGCAAGAATATTCAGGATAGAAGGTTCTGGAGACCAATGACATAAAAATTCACAGGACTGAAGAAGGGGAACCAACTCTATTTCCAGAACCAGCTACTCAGTGCACTCTAATAGCTCGTGACATTTTACCAATATTATGTACTTTATAACAGATATTCTTGACTACAGCCCATGAACTTATAGATACAAGCACAATGGCCACTGTTGCCCCCTTACAAAGGACACCATCTTTAGAGATCTAGGAAGGAAAGATGTCACAATCACACAGTGAGTTTAGGAAGATTTCAAGAAGAGACTCTGATATATGGATCATGTTTGTGAGTGTAATGGAATACTCTGAGATAAACAAGAGCAGAATTGCACTACCACCTTCTGTTTATGGCCTGAAGGGTCACAGGAATAGCTTTCTCAAGGAGAGAGTGGAATGTGTATTATCAGGTACACCCATTGACGGATGTGAATAACAACAAATATGGTGGATGCAAAGTTGAATCACAGGGTGGTATGGGAGGTTTATGTGTTATTTTTATTCGTTAATGAATAAAGAAACTACTTTAGACCTATAGCAAGGCAAAACTTAGGTAGGCAAGGAAGGCTGGGCTAAATGCTGGGCAGAAGAAGGACTGAGTCAGAGAGAAGTTATAGATCCTCTGCCTGAGACAGATGCTGGGAGCATTACCCAGTAAGCCATTGCCTCATGGCAATACACAGATTAATAAAAAATGAGTTAAATTAAAATGCAAGAGTTAGTCATTAAGAAGCTAGAGCTAATGGGCCAAGCAGTGATTTAGTTAATACAGTTTTGTTTGATTATTTTGGTTTTGGGTGGTTGGGATGAACAAGCAGTCCCCTACAACAAATTGGTGTCCACGTGGCCAACTAAATTCATGTAAACAAATAGTCATAGTTTCAAAGGAGTAAAGAAAAATCAGCCACTTAAAAATGGAAAATTCACAGAGAATCTGGATTATGTATATTATTGTACTATCTTTTAATTTTTTGGCTGTGAAAGAGCTAAGTACAGAGAGACATTTTATTGTATGGTCTGATAAGTTTAACCAGCATGTATATTATAAAGGTATCATAACTTCCAAATTTGAGTCTAAGGATATGTTGCTTTGGAAAAGAGGTTCTTTTCTTGTTTCCACAGAGGATGAGAACCTGTGGATTCCTTCCAGACTGGTGTGGTTTGATGGAACAAGACCCCCTAAAAGGTTGCCTTGAACACACTTCAAAGAATTACTTTGCCCAACAAACAGCAGGAAGAAGTTTTGAAAAAAGCTACACCCATATTTCCAAATATTGTTTGTAAATGTTTCTTTACATTTAAAGAGGCATATACGATAGAGATGGATATTTTGCATTGGTATGAATCTTGGTTTATTGATACAAGTTTTAGGTCAATTTTTTATATGTATGTATTCTTGATTAAGGTATTGTGTTTGTACAGCTCATTTAAAATGTAATGTATAATTAAAAATATAATTTAATAGAGAGTCATCTATAATAGTCATGTTAGTTAGATTTTCTGGATGTACAAAGATGTCTTTCAGAAGGATAGGTATTCTTCAAAACTTTCACAGACCTTCAAAATATAGCATTGAAAATGTTTTAATAGCTTAGGATTTTTCATGACAATGAGACACATCTGCTCCTGGCAGCACCAATTACTTGAGAAGAAGATAGACAACAAAGAGGCTCCTTATGGAGTTTGCTAGCCCTTTGGGCAAGAAACTGCTCTTGCCTGGACTGCTTAACTGGACATGCAGGACCCATTAAAAATGACTGGCAAACTTGCCTAAAGCTAAGTTCCTGCTTCATAAAAGAGTCTGCCAGGCATTCTACAGAACACAAAAGAAAATGACTGACAAACTGCCAATATAGACAAACTGTCTTTAAAATTTCCTGCTTCATGAAAAAGTCTGCTGGATACCATGGGCCTGTAGGCCAAAGATGAATACCCTATGCTGGGAACATTACCTAGTAAGCCACTGCCATGTGGCAACACACAGATTAATAAAAATGGGTTAAATTAAGATGTAATAGTTATCCAATAAGAAGCTAGAGCTAATGGGCCAAACAGTGATTTAATTCTGTGTGATTATTTCAGTTCTGGGTGGCCGGGAAGAACAAAGAGCCCCCTACAACAACAGGGGACCCAGTCATTTCACTTTCCTGCCTCTGGAAACTATGCCCCCTAAAGTTACTTGATATGAAGATGACATTGGTTGTATTTTCCTGTATCACGTGATGATGTCCTTTTTTCCCTTCATCCTTTTTCTTCCTGATTCCTTATTGCAAAGCACACACACTATCTGTATTATATTGGACCCTGCTGGCTACAGAATAACCAACATAAAGTGAAGATAATGTGAAAGTTCAACTTCTTTCCGGATCCAGTTGGTTTAAAACTAGCTGCAGCACACATGTGGCTGTGTTCCTGCAGTCAAAGAGGGCTAAAGAAATGGCAAATGGCAAGGACTCCTTGGGGGTGCTGTCTAAAAGACTCCATTCTCCATCTTTTGGAGACCCCGTAGTCTGAGAGAACTCTCAGGACAAAGCCACATCATAATGCACAGGAAATACTTTCTGTTTCTTCTGTGATTTCGAGGTGACAAAGTGATTTTACAATACAGACTTCTTGCCTGGGAAGTTGGTATTGTGATACTCAGGGTCCACAGCTGGGTAAGGCTATCAAAAGTTAGTATTTTTTTCTCTAGCAGCCTCCACAGTACTTTTCAGCACTGTGAACGCAGCCAGAGGAGTGGGGGCTCCCAGCTTAGTTCCAGCTTGAGTTATCTGTGTGTTTCATACTAAGTACCTGGTGTCTTCAGCAATAGGGTCTTACTATCTAATTCTGGTGTGTGACCAAAGCAATAGCAATAGTCTCTGTTATTTTGGGAGCTTCAGTGGGGTTCCTAGTCCCAGAAAGAGAGCCCACACTTGATGCTGAGATATTTGTCTAAAGACCTCTAGATTCTGGAAAAAAGCATTATCCATCTATGTAAGGTGCCATCATTCTAGCATTTAAAAAATAATTAGATCTTTTATTTGCTTTATAACTTAGTAGGTTTCTATAAGGCTTTCAATATAGTGTATGTTTTGGTTGGCTGACTTCCAAATAGTCACCTTCTCTCCTGCAACCTGCATTTAAACCTTTACCACCTTGTGTTCCCCTCATTCTACTTTCTTATTGCATGTGTTTTACTCTCCCTCACCCAGACATCAGCATCACCTCTCATGCCTCTCTTCTTATTCTGTGCCCTTTAAATATGCTCCAACTTAAAAACAAAAATTTAAAAATTCAAAGCTATTATTCACTTATGAGACAGAACACACGATCTTGCCTTTTTGGGGGGCTAGGTTACTCCATTTAATATGATTTCCTATTCCATGTCTTTTGTCTATTTGTGGCACCACTTTCACTACTCATTCATTAGCTGGTAATTATATGGGTTAAGTCCATTTCCTAGTTATTATACAGATAATCAATGTACATGGATGCGCACGCATCTCTGTCAGAGGGGTGGAGTCCTTTGAGTACATTCCCAGGCATGGCATGGCTGGATCATATGGTGGCTTCATTTTTATAATTCTGAGGCCCTCCCCCATGAGTCCCATGAGGCAGCACCAGTTTATACTCTCAGCAACAGTGAATAAGAATCCCGCTTTCCCTACAGCCTTATTAGCATTATTGTCTTGTTTAAGTTTATTTTTTCTTGACAAGTTCATATATGAGTACTGCATTTGCATTCCTCCTTTTTACCTTTCTAATTTCTCCCACCAATCTCTCTCAAATTGATGGTTGTCATTCTTTCTCTCTCTCATTCACTTACTGTTACATATATGTATATATATTTAGGGCTATCCACATAAGGTTGCTATTTGGGGGCTCCTTCCTGGAGAAAACTAATCTAATTCTGCCCCTCGCAGGAGCCATTGATGGTATATAGCTCTTCACCTAGGATTAGGGTCTGGTAAATCTTCCATCTGTTTTTGCAAGTTGATTTTTTAAAATTTTACTTTAATTTCTTTTTCTTCATTTGACATAACAATCACAATGCCCCTCTCTCTCCTCCTCCCTACCTTGCCCCACCTCCCCATAACTCTACACTCCCCCCCACCCCGGTGTCTACTCCTCAGAGAGGGTAGGGCCTCCTACTGGGAGTCAACAAAACCTGGCACATTAATTTGAGGCAGGACCAAGCCCTTTTCCCCTGCATCAAGACTGAGTAAGATATCTCACCATAAAGAATTAGTTCTAAAAAGTCAGCTCGTGCACCAGGGCTAGTTTCTGGTCCCACTGCTAGGGACCCCACAAACAGACCAAGTCACAGGAGTGTCACCACAGCTGGAGAGCTTGCATGGGAGGGACAGAACTAGGCAGATTGACTTCTATTGCCTTTGTTCCCAGTTTGATTTATACCACCTTTATCTAGGCCTTCTTTAGGTAACACATGTTGAGATTTCATAGCTGTTCTTGCATGGCTGGAAGACACTGTCTAGCAGAGGGTGGCCTGGTTCTCCTGCTCTTACAATTTTCCACTCTGTCATGCATGATGTCTCCTAAGCATTAGGCATAGGGACTTCATTGTAGATATACCAACAGGGATTAGGATTGGGAACCCCATGCTCGCTTGTTCTCTGCATTTTGACAAGTCGTAATCTCTCCATCTGCTACACAAAGGAATGTCTGACAAATGGTTAGATCTAGACTTACCTGTGGACCTAAAGGTGAATGTAGAATGCTTGTATTGGTTTAGGAAAATGGTAATAGACTCTCCTCTAGTGTCAGTGACCTCTCTAGTCACAGGTAGTTGGCTAGGTTAACAGTACCAGGAGTAAGCATGCTCCTGTTAAATATACCATCAGTCCACTTTGACAGCCCTCGGCTGCCTTTAGGATGAAAGTGGTACTGATCTCCCATCAGGGATAACTCATCTTTAAAGGTTTACTTATGTTTATGTATTTGAGTGCTTTGCTTGTGTGTATATTTATGACCACATTCTACATGCCTGGTACACACAGAACCAGAAGAGGGTATCAGATCCCCCAGAACTGGAGTTAAGCATGTTTGTGAACTGAGATGTGGGAGCTGGGAGCCAAACCCAGGTCCTCTTTAAGAGGAGCAGCACTGTTATGTACGGAGACATTTGTCCAATCACCCACTCCTAATATCTTTCGAGGTCTGTCATTGGTGTATTTTTTTTTTGGTTTGATAGTGGCTAGATCTGTTCATTGCTTTTGTTTTTCTTCATTGGTAGCTTACATAACACATTCAGATACTCCCATGTCAGTTCCAGATAAGTTCCTCCAAGTCCTGTGTCCAAAGTGTGTATTGTCTTTAGAAATATGGTCTTACCTTCAAATTCTGGGAGACAATCAAGGACAATACCAATAATCAGTATTGTTTGGGGACAAACCTTGACACCCTGTTCAACAGTTTGAAGTGCTATGTCCCATACCTATCACTGGGGTTATTTTAAAACAGGCCATGACTTTTGAGAAGTATTATCAACATCATTATCACATGCAGCATAATTCCATCAAAATTGTGCATATGAATATGATTTTTGAACTGGGGAGGAATAAAGACAACTCCACTTTAGTAGCAATCATGAAATTTTGGGAATGTGACTCCAGGCTGGGTCTGCTTGGGCTGGGGTGCAGGCTGTGCTATTTGGGCTGGGCCTGGAAGTATGATCATAGTGTGGATGGGTAGTAATATGGGTCACTTACAGAGCTGGAGTGGTACACAAGCTACAGAATCCCAGCTAATCCTAAGAATGTAGAGACAGTGTTGGAGGGTGGGGTTTTGGGGAACCCACTAGGCTGGACTATCACACAGGCTGCAATATACTAGTTAAGCCTGGGAGTGCAGTGATGCATGTCATTGATAGGTTGAAGGTCTAGGTTTCTTGCCAGGCTGGGCCTGTGCACAGGTTTTGCAACCTGTCTTGCTGTTTTGTTTTGGATGGTAGCCATTGGATCAAGGTACTATGGAATCTCACAGAAGTTTTAGCATGCATTCCTCTTGGGACTAAATACATTAAACAGTTTTTACCATATGTATTAGCCATTTGTATTGCTTCTTTTAAGAATTCACCCTTCAGACCCATGGCACTTTGTTGTTGTTCTTTTGTGTTCTACCGATTAATCAGATTTATAGCTGGAATTCTTTTTTTTCTCCTTTCTTAGGGCTGCTTTTACATGTGATTGACAGTTTCCTTTGCTGTGCAAAAGTTTATTGTTTTTAAACTTGGCAAGGCAATTTCTTTTTCCAACGTGTGTGCCAAGACCCACTGAGGTGGAAAATTCACCTTGTTTTTATTCTAGTAGAGGTGGTGACTGTCTTTTCCCCCTTGACTTGGCTGGGGTCTGACCTCACAGTTTTTCCTGATTGACTAGTTTTTAAAAAATTGGTACAAAGGAAATGAAATAAAGGCTGGGAGTTGGGGTGGCTACTATAGGCCTTCATGTTCTGGGAATGCAGTTGGGTGGGGTGGGGCAATTGAGCTTGTATAAAAAAATGAAACTTTACCGGGTAAGGGAGTTAAAAAAGATGCACAAAAGTTTTAACATATTGAAGGATGAGATTTACAGAATTTTGACTCTTGGTTATCTATCTTTAAAATACTTTTCCCCCCTCACTGTTCCTCTTTATTATTCATTTTCATTTTTATTTCTTCAAACTCAGCCAGCATATGCTAACTTTCTGAAATCTCTAGTAGCAGTTATTGTCATGCTAAATAACTGAAGCTTGTTTGGTTGTGATGAGCATGTGAATCCCTGAATAAGAAATTAATTATTCCATCTGATGTTTTAACATGACTTAAGGCTTCCTAAGGGCATTTCAGAGGTGGTTTCTTGCCCAGGAGATTGACCTGGCCCAACTGAAATGATAAGATTCCACCCAGAATAGAGATTTTTATCTTCTTGATCAGAAGAAGTTTTATCTTATTGGGAATTTTTTAATTTCATGAGGTTCCATTTGTCAGTTATTTCCTGGGTGGCCTGAGACCTGTTTACAAAGTTCTTGCATGTGCCTCTTAATATGTAGTAGAATATTTCCTGCTTTCCCCTACAGTGTTTCAGGTTTTATGTTGAGGCCTTTCATCCATTTGGAATTTATATTTGTTCAGGGCAAGAGATACAGATCCATTTTCATTCTTCTATATGTAGTTATCCAACTTTCCCGGCACTATGCATTGAAGATGTGGTCCATTTTTACATCTTTGGTATCTTTGTCAAACATTGGGTGGCTGAAGCTGTGTGGTCTTGTATCTGGATTATCTATTCTGTTTCATAGATCTACATGTATGGTTTTAAAACCTGGTGCTTTATTTAGTTGACTCTGTGGTATAGGTTGAAAGCAGGTGTGACAAAATGTTTGGGATTTTCTTTTGGCTAAAAGTTGCTTTGGTAACCTGTTCTTTTGTTTGTTTGCTTGCTTGCTTGCTTACTTTTTGTTTCTTGGTGAATTTTAACATGACTTTGTTTTCAATTTCTGTAAAAAAAACAGTACTGCAATTTATATTGGGATTGTAGTGAATCCATATATTGCTTTGGGGAAGATAGCAATTTTCACAGTATTGATTTTTACAATCCCTGAACATGTATAACTCCTCATCCCCATATTCTAGTATCTTCTTCAATTTCTTTCTTCAGTGTTTTATAGTTTGATTGTGAATGGGGTTTTTTTCATAATTTCTTTCTCAGTATGTTCATATAAGAAGCACAGTTTGTATCACGCTTTAACTTGACAATGAGAAATTCTAAGAGCTTTTTAAAATTTTTACAACTAATAGATTATTAGCCAAGGATATTGGTTACAAAAAGAAGTGTCCTTGGTGAGCCAGAGAATTGGGGAGTTTGCTGTGAGGTGTTGTCTCCTAGAAACATCAGGACCTGTAAAGTTTCACCAACATGATTGCCCAAATATGAGCTGAAGAAGGCTGACACCAACAAACATGCCAAGCTGGACAGGGAAAACCCAAAGAGGCCTCTACCATAGTTAAGCAACTATAGGAAATTGAGTAAAGGTGAAAGCAGGTAAGGTGGTCTTCCCCAGGGGAGGACACACCAATTGGTTGTTTAGTACCAAACAATCAGCCCTGAAAATATATGTTGCAAACCGGGCCATGTTGGGCTACCTTATGTCAGGAGCCACCATTTTGGGGTAACTTCTGCCACAATCCTAGCTGAGCTGATTTGTATGGTCCAGGGTAGGGGCATAAGCATTAGAAATGGTAGGAAAAACAGAGATAAGAAAAAAATCACAGAGATGCAGGATAATGACAGGAGGGAAGCTCAGTGAACACTGAATGCTGAAGGCTTCTTCTGAGTTCTGAGTTACTCAGTCCTGAGTTTGCCTGTGTTTAATTTTCCATATAGTTTTAAATACGCAAAGGGGAGAAGAAGGCAAAAAGCTGCTTTAACATGATACAAAGACAACTAGAGTAGTTACTTGCTTCAATATTTTGAGATTTCAAGTCATTAATTTATGAGAAAAGCAGTCTGATGTTTAACCCACCCTAAAGCAAGTATCCTGAAGGCAGCCACTTACTAGGTCAAGCCTCCTATTTCAAAAGAAGGAGTAGAAGTATGCTTTAATTCTCTGACCTTTGGTCAAGGTAGAGAGGATTTACCTCCATGGGCCATCTTAATGTCCAAAACACTAAGTAACCACACCTTAGGTCAGGGTGTGTTGTCACAGTTGTTGTTCACAACTTTGAAAAACACAAATTCTCTGACCTTCAGACAAGGTGGAATGAACTCACATTTTTAGGCCTCCACAAAGATGCAAACAGGTTTATATGGACTCAATAAGTTTATTTAAGAATATTTATGCATCCACAAATATGCATAAAAATCAATTAATGAGAAAAGAGGGAATGACTTTGAAGAAAAATGTGTAGGGGAATATGGGAAAGCTTGGAGGGAGAAAGGAGAAGAGAGAAATGTAATTAAATTAGAATCTTAAAAATAGACAACAGCAAAAAAGAAAATAGGCATAAGTCACATCAGAAATCAATGAAACAAGAAAATAAAATTAATCAATTAAGAAGGGGAGGGTAATGGGAGGAGGGGGAGGGAAATGGAAGGTGGGGAAAGGCAGAATTTTTTTATTAATAAATAAATAATAAATTAAAAAAGACACGTAAGGTTGACAAACTCCAAGACAAATTAATCAGAGAAAGAGAGAACAAACTAAGAGTGGAGATGGAAAGGGAGACCAGTGAAATAAAAAAAAAAAAAAACCTAAGGACATACCTTACAAATTTTAAATTCCAAAAGAAATGGATAAATTTCTCAACAAATATGACCTCCCAGAGTTAAGCTAAGTTGAAATAATCATTTTAAACAGACCTATTATGAGCAATGAGATTACAGCAGTAACAAAAAATCTCCCAGCTAACAGGGCCCAGAGCCAGATGCTTGCTGCAGAATTCTACCATGGTTTTTTTTTTTCATTGTTAAGTGTAGCTTTTATTTTTTTATTTTATCTTTTTTTATTGAGAAAAGGAAAAGAAAAAAAAAAAGTTTCCGCCTCCTCCCCTCCCTCTCCTGTCCAAAGAGCAGTCAGGGTTCCCTGCCCTGTGGAAAGTCCAAGGTCCTCCCCGCTCTGTCCATGTCAAGGAAGGCGAACATCCAAACTGGCTAGGCTCCCACCAAGCCAGAACATGAAGTAGGATCAAAACCCCGTGCCATTGTCCTTGGCTTCTCATTAGCCCTCATTGTTCGCCATGATCAGAGAGTCCAGTTTTATCCCATGCTTTTTCAGTCACAGTCCAGCTGGCTTTGGTGAGCTCCCAATAGATCAGCCCCACTGTCTCAGTAGGTGGGTGCACCCCACGTGGTCCTGACATCTTTGCTCGTGTTCTCCCTCCATCTGCTCCTCATTGGGACCTTGGGAGCTCAGTCCAGTGCTCCAGTGTAGGTCTCTGTCTCTATCTCCATCCATCACCAGATGAAGGTTCTAGGTCTTTTTATTGTGTCCCATATTTCCTGAATGTTTTGTGATGAGAATTTGTTGGGTTTGCTGCTTTCTTTGATCAGTGTGTTTATTTTCCCTATGGTATCTTCAGTGTCTGATATTCTTTCTTCTATCTCTTGTATTCTGTTGGTAGTACTTGTCTATGTAGTTCCTGTTCGTTTACCCAGATTTTCCATCTCCAACCTTCCCTCGGTTTGTGTTTTCTTCATTACTTCCATTTCATTCTTAAAGTCTTGAACCACTTCCCTTACCTGTTTGATTGCTTTTTCTTGTTTCTCTTGGTTTTCTTGGGTATCTTTGAGCAATTTATTCATTTCCTCTACCTTTTTGTTTGTAATCTCTAATTGTTTATGGCAGTTTTTCACCTCCTGTTTAAGGTCTTCTATTATTTTCATATAATTCACTTTTGAGTCGATTTCTTCTAATTCTTCTGGAGTAGGGTGTACAATTCTTCTTATTTCGGGATCCCTTGATTCTGGTGAAGTCATGTTGCCTTTGAGGTTGTTGGAGGAAGTCTTGCATTGGCGCCTTCCCATCTCCTCCTTCAAATGGAGCCAGGAGAGGTCTGGTGTCTTGGTCCAGTCTTTGCTGTGACTGAGTCTCTGGGTGTATCTCTTCAGTGTAGAAGCAGGGACCATCCCGTCGAGCTGGAACTCCTCAGCATCCAAACATGGACGACCGTCCAGATGGGACTCCTCAGCACCGCTCTGGGTGGGTTGTGGATGCAAGCCCGATGTCTCTCCTGGTGCCCAGATCGGATCTCCTTGCTGCTTGGGTGGCTCGTTAACAAAGGGCCTACCTTGCTTGCTGCAGGCAGGCTATTGGGACAAAGGAGCTCTCTACCATGGTTTTAAAGAAAAGCTAATCTCAAATAATTCTGTTAAAAAAAAAAAAGACAATTCTGAATTCCAAGCACAAAAACCTTAACTATCTTCCTTTCAATCTTCTCTTTACACATTTGACTCTTTTCCATGAGTACGTTACAATTTTTTTTCACACAATTTATTTTGACTATGGTTTCCCCTCCCTATATTCCTACTAGTTCCTCCCCACATCACCTTCCATTCAGACCCACACCCCTTCTGTCTTTCCTTTGAAAACAACAGACATCTACAGAATAATAATAAAATAAAATATTATAAATTCAGAATAAGAAAAAGCAAACAAAAGGAAAAGAGCTAAATAAAAGGTGCAAGAAACACAGATTCACTCACACAGTCATCATATAAAACTTGTGCTGACATCATAAATGGATCGTATTATGTGTTTTGGACACAGGTCCTTTTACAAGACAAGCCATTTACTAGGTGAGTTAACACTTCCAATGTTTAGGACTTTTCATGAGGGCACTAATGACATTAGTGAGGGTTCTGTCCTCAAGTTCCAATCACTTCCCAAAGAACTCTGCCCCCATCAAAGCCATCCTCATTGAGAAATAAATGTCAAAATGTATGTTTTGGGATGCATATATTCAGAGCACAGGACTCAAATTCTAGTCCACCCAAATCAGTGTCTTTTTTTATCTAAAAAATATGTTTCCTCCCAGTAGCTCCAAATGTTCAGCTGCTCGAGACTAAGTTTTTTAAATGTCTAAACCTAGAGTCTTTACCAAGTATCTAAATCAGATATGGAAGACACTCATCCTATGAGGCAATATTTTCTCTAGCTGTGACCCCATACAGTCAATCAAAGTACATACTTCCAAACCACAGTGGTAGGGGAAGCATATGTTAGATGTCCCCATTTCAAGAGAGACATAGAAAAAAAAATAAAGGACTAACTGGTTCAGAGTAAACCTAAAACTTAAGAAGGCAAGCAACAATAAATTTATTTATGTCTATATTTATATACATGTTTGCTTTGTAGTGCTAGGAATGGAACCCTGGGCCCAATTCATGCTAGGGATGTGCTCTATTGTGGGCTACAGCCGTTCTCCAGCTTTAAATCTGATGGTTAGAAGCTCATCCTCCCTGACTTCTTGTCTCACTGTTGGAGCATTTGTCCCCAAGGTTCTGGAATATCATTTTTTTCTTATTTCAGTGGGTACAGTTCATCCAATAGTTCTCATGTATTACAGTCACTTGCCCATATATTATATACAAAATGCCTAGAATTGCATACTGGTGGCTCTATAGTCTGATGTTCTGCCACCACCCCCTTGGGATATGCACATCTTGCACTACTGAGGGTTTTCTGTGGTGGAATTACTTGTGTATTAGTTATCTGCATGATTTTCATGGCTCCTCATAATATCCCCTGAATTCTGAAGGAAGCTACCTATATCAAATAGCTTGGATATGTTTGTTTATCAAAGAAGATGCGCCAAGCAGATTTTACCAAATGAAACAACTTGAGCCCTCTGGAGATTAACCTAAGACATACACCAGACATCCTTTGAATCATATCAGGGATGGCCAAGAATTAGTGAGTGCCCATTCAAAATATGAAGCATTTTGCATGTGACAGGTTGAAGACTATGAAACACTGGCTCACCTGGCTCCTATTTATCCATGATAATCCCTGTTGAAAAAATGAATGCCCAGCTTTGGGGTTTCCTCCTGGACATGCCTTCTCACTATTTACTGCAGAGTTACACAGAATTGTCCAGGTTTGCAAATCCTACTTCCCTTATGATTTTATTTGTCTTTGATCTGCTTCTTGTATTTTGCTATGAGTATTTGAGAAACATCATGGTGTATCTTCATGAATTTTCTCAATATTTATTCTACCAACTATATCATTGAGCAGAAGCTTTACATTGAACAAAGAACAGAACATGACACATTCAAGTTTTTTATCAATTTAAAACAAAGCTTGCCTCTCTTTGGATATCCATTTCTGAGATCTAATCAGAAAGTTTTTTGTGATACTTACTAATCAGAAATTTTTTTGTGATACTTATTTCCACCAGCATTCTTGTCGTAAACATATGAGGACTGAAGTTTTCTGAATACCTCTAGCCTTCTGAATATTTACTACATTCATTCTTGCTTATCAATAAGGCAATTCAGGCATTCATTAGCATGTACCACCAAGTTCTCTGATCTACCTGTTATAAAATTTATTGTTATTATAGTTTTTTTGCTTGTTTTTCATTTTTAAATCCTTAATGATAACTTTTGTCTTAATCCACTTACCGAGTTAAAGTAAAATGTTTTAGATCAGGTAAATTATAAACCATCGCAATATGTTGCCCACAGTTTTAGAGCCTCAGAAGTGTATGTGCATTTTGTTTTCCTTTGCTGTACCTCTTCTCCTTCTGAGGTGTCCATTGTTGATATTAAAGACTGACAACTATTGTGTGGTTTCGGCCCCAGGTGATGTGGAATTTCCCTCTGTATGCTCTGAATACCATTGGTGAATAAAGAAACTGCCTTGTCCTGTTGATAGAGCAGAAGTTATGTAGGTGGGGAAAACTAAAGTGAATTCTGGAAGAAAGAAGGAGAAGTCAAGAGAAGCCATGTAGCCCCCATTGGAGCCTGACAGAACTAAGCCACAGCTACATGGCAATATATAGATTAACAGAAATTGGTTAAATTAAGATGTAAAAGTTATCCAAGCTTCCGGTCGCAGGCGTTTCGGGAGCCGCCGATTACTGTCCAGCCATGGCCAAGTCCAAGAACCACACCACACACAACCAGTCCCGGAAATGGCACAGAAATGGCATCAAGAAACCCCGGTCACAAAGATATGAATCTCTCAAGGGGGTTGACCCCAAGTTCCTGAGGAACATGCGCTTTGTCAAGAAGCACAACAAGAAAGGCCTGAAGAAGATGCAGGCAAATAAAGCAAAGGCCAAGAGTGCACGTGCAGAGGCCATCAAGGCCCTGGTGAAGCCCCAGGTGGTGAAGCCCAAGGTGCCAAAGGGTCCCACCCGCAAACTCACTCGTCTGGCTTTAATTGCTCACCCCAAGCTTGGGAAGCCGATTAGAAGCTACATGGCCAGGGGTCGTAGACTCCAAAAAACAAAGCCCAAGGTTCAAGCCAAGGCAGAGGCCTCAGCTGCAGCTCAGGCTCCTAAAGGTGCCCAGGCCCCTGTGAAGGCCCCATAAAAAAGGTCGCAGGTTGCCAATGTGAAGACAGATGGACTGGTGTGAACACCTACACAGTATTTGCAGATGTTCAGGACCTTATGCTGTTTTTACAAATAAACTTGAGGCAAGTTCTGTTTAAAAAAAAAAAAAAAAGTTATCCAATAAGATAGCTAGAACTAGCCTGGGTCAAAACTGGTCTCGCTGAACATAGCGGACAAGGAGGACTACTGAGACCTCAAGAACAATGGCAACGGGTTTTTGATTCTACTGGACCTATTGGTTACGTGGGAGCCTAGGCAGTTTCGTGGATGCTCACCTTACTAGACCTGGATGGAGGTGGGTGGTCCTTGGACTTCCCACAGGGCAGAGAACCCTGATTGCTTTTTGGGCTGATGAGGGAGGAGGACTTGATGGGGGGAGGGGGAGGGAAAGGGGAGGCGGCGGTGGGGAAGAGACAGAAATCTTTAATAAATAAATAAATAAATTAATTAAAAAAAAAAAGATAGCTAGAACTAATGGGCCAAGCAGTATTTTAAATAATGTAGTTTCTGTGTGATTATTTTGGCTCTGGGCAGCTGGGACAAACAAGCAGTCTAATACTACAAATTGGTGCCAACGTGGTTGACTAAAATCCACTTAAAACCTGAAAGAATTTGGGAATGAATTCTAGGCAAAAGCAAACAACAGGCAAACAGATTTGCACAGCTTAATGCCATGGCTCCTTTAAGAGAGGTTTTCCTGATATAGTGGCTTCCTGGCTATGGGTCATGCTGCCAGCATGAACTCTGGCTCTTTCAGGAGACTGAGCATTTGAATTGGGTTTGTGAGCACATGGGATGGCTTGCTTGGTGGCAACTTGGATTGCTCTGTGCCTAGAAATTGGGCATTGTGCATGGCTCTCAGACGTGACAAGCAGCTCTGCTGTGCTGGACTGGGCAGGACAAGCAGGAATTGCCATATTTCCCCCAGCAATGGCTCAGCTTAAGTTTTTAAGAAGCACTCCTGGACAGTAAAAAATTACACATACACGATAGGACAGATTTAGACGTAAAAGATCTCTAAATGGGTTATGGTGTTGGATAAATGTACTTAGCCTTGGTAGAAAGAAGAAAAAGAGTATGGAGAGTTATGAAAATAAGTAAATGATTTATAAAAAGGAAACAAAGTCTTTAAAGGGACAGGTACAGACAGTCATATATTAAAAGAAGTAAAAAAGAATAAGCCATGTAAAGATGGAATATACACAGAGAGTCTGGATTATGTATGCTATTGTGTTTTCTTTGAAGTTTTTGACTACAGAGAGACATTTGATTCTGGGGATTGCTAAGTTAAACCAACATATATACTTTAAAGGTATCTTATCTTCAAAATTTGGGTCTAAGGATATGCTGCTTTGGAAAAGGGGTTCTTCTTTTGTTTCCACAGAGGAGGAGAGACTGTGGAATCCTTCCAGACTAATATGGTTTGATGGACCGAAACCCTAAAAGGTTGCCTTGAATACCCCTCAAAAAATTACCTCACCCAACAAACAGCAGGAAGCAGTTTGGAGAACTATGCCCATATTCCCAAATATTGTTTAAAAATATTCATTTACATTTAAAGGGGGATATTCTATAGAGATTTGCAACGATATGGATCATGGTTTAATGATACAAATTTAAGGTCAATTTTTTTATATTATATTTCTGCTCTTGATTAAGGCATTGTGTTTGTGGATCTCATTTAAAAATATAATGTATAGTTAAGAAACATAGGTTAATAGATAACCATCTATTATAGTCAAGCTCTTAGCCATGTTAGTTAGATTTCCTAGATGTAAAGAGATGTATTTCAGATAAATAAGTATTCTTCAAACCTTTCAAAAACTACAGAATATGGCATTTAGAATATTTTAAGAAATTGGGACTTTTCATGACAGAGACACATCTGCTTCTGGCAGCACCCGTCTACTTCAAGAGGAAGATGGGCATGAAAGAGGATCCTTATGGAGTTTGATAGCCATTTGGGCAAGAAACTGCTATTGCCTGGACTGCTTGATGAACTGGACATGCAGGACCTGCAGAAAAATGACTGTTGAACCTGCCTAAATGTGAGAAAGGGTCTTCAGGGTTCCTGCTTCATTAAAGAGAATGCCAGAAATTCTTTAGGACACAGAAAAAAAAATGACTGACAAACTGCCAATATAAGTGGACCTGTCTTTGAAATTTTCTACTTTGTGGAAAAGTCTGCTGAATACTATGGGCTTGTGGGCTGAAGATTGATGCCCCAATGATACAGAAGAACTTTTGGTGACTGTCCAGGCAGCAAGATATTTTTATCAATTCTAAAGTTTTGGAGGTTGCTTACAATACATATCCTGTTTATTTAGGTAATATATTCTTCTGGAGTCTGATGGAGTTGAAGAACAAATGGTTATAGTTATAGTTTTACTTAGTTATGAAAAAAGATAAAGTAGATATAAATATAGTAACTATAATTTTTGCATGATACTTGTTTTGTGATATGTAATTTTTCTGTGTTAAAGTTAAAACCTGCCTTTTTACTTAAACAGAAAAGGGAAGGTAATGTGGAATTTCCCTCTGTATGCTGTGAATATCACTGGTGAATAAAGAAACTGCCTGTTGATGGGGCAGAAGTTAGGTAGGCAGGGAAAATTAAACTGAATGCTGGGAGAAAGAAGGAGGAGTAAAGAGAAGCCATGTAGCCCTGCTGGAGCCAGATGGAACTTAAGCTGGTAAGCCACAACTATGTGGCAATACACAGATTAGTAGAAATGCGTTAAATTAAGATGTAAGAGTTATCCAATAAGAGTTAATGGGATAAGCATGTTTTAAATAATATAGTTTCTGTGTGATTATTTCAGTTATGGGTGGCTGGGACAAACAAGCAGCCTAATACAAGACCCAGAAACATTACTAGGAATCAAAAAAAGACAGGCACATAGACATAGGTACAGGAAATTTAGGGCCATGTAGGTTGTGTGTACTTTGACGGACTGGCACCAGCCACAGAGCAACCTCAACCTCTGTGTGGTATTGTGTACAGCACAGGGGAAGGGGTTTGCTAGTCCCAGTGGGAGGTCTCTTAGGTGAGCAGTCTTGGGCTGCCTGTACATTGAATCAATCAATCTGAAACAAGCATGTACTATTCAGTGGGGTGTGACCCGGTTTTTCTTAGACATTAGATTTAATCCACCCAAAAAGGAACAAGAAGACACATGATAATATTACCTTGGGTCCACAGGTAAGTCTCTATTACAGTTGCTGTCTTTAAGGCAGTCATTTCTGCGGACTTATAAATCAACTGCCTCCATGGTATATATAGCTTTAAGTCATGGACAGAAAGAAAGTCAGGAGTGGAAATTTTTTTTTAATGTCAAATATACTCTGTTTTTTAGGGAAAGCAAGAAATCGGAGAATGTCTATCTGTCTTAAGATGCTCAAATCCCTTATTTTGGGTGTTCACATCAACCTTGGTTTTAGCTTTTTGAACTGTTCCTTCATTGCTTTTACACAGGGTTCTAGTGGGAAGAATATATTTGAAGGTTGTGATGGGCAGTCATTACCTTGGCATTATGTAAGGCTTGTCCTGAACAGTTTTTATTTTCCTGTCCCCTCTCAGGGCTTCATAACATTTCAGTGAGATAAATAGATTCCATATCCCATTGTTGTTGTTGTTGTTGTTGTTATTTTTTCCTTAACCTAATTGATTTGTTTTCCTTTAAAGTAGCTTTGGGCAACACTTTGCCTTTTGCACCATACTGAAACATAGACTAAATTTAAGTGTGGTGTCACGGGAAATACAGAATCCAAAACAAAGTAGGCAAAGTTCAAAATAAAGATGCTAGACCCTTGGGGAGTGTCTGCCTTTTTGAATTGGTAATCATTTCTCTGGAGAGTTAAATTTGAAGGGGATTAGTCTCCAAACCAGGAGTGCGAGTTGTCCGGAGTCCTTTGGGGGTGGCTCCCTACTGTCACCCATTGTCTGCAAGGGAAAGAAGTACAGATAGAAATATAAAGTGTTTGTTATCCCTCTGTGGGTCTAGAGGAATTGACATAGTCATAGCTTTTAGGCAAAATAGTCTCTTCAAGCCATATGATTTCACTTTTTAGAATTAGGTTAAATGGAGGTAGAACCATCAAGAGGTGGGAAACTTAGTGCTGCCTGCTTTTATATCACCTGACACAAGCTAGAAATATTTGAGAAGAGGGAATCTCAACCAAGAAAATGATTGGCCTGTGTGGCATTTTCTTTATTGATGTGGTAGAGCCCAGCTCACTGTAGCTGGTTTCATGGGTGCTTTGAAAAGGCAGAAGGAAGTCAGGGTGAGCCAGCCAATAAGCAGCCCTCCTCCATGGCTTCTGTTTCATTTCTTGCCTTCAGGGTTCTGCCTTGAGTTCCTACACTGTCTTCCTTCAATAAAGGACTACAATGTTCAAGTAAAAAAAAAAAAGCTACATACCCTTTCTTTCCCATGTTGCTTTTGGTCATGAAATTTTATCACAGTAATATAAACCCTAACTAAGACCGAAATTGGTACCAGGATTGTTGGGTATTTCTGTGACAGATCTGACCATATGCTTTGGGGAAGGCTGTGATGGCATTTGAATTTGGGGCTTGAAAAGCTATTGAGTGTTCAGAACTCAGCAGGTTATTCTGTGGGAGTATGGAAGATAAGAATCCTTAGCGCAGGTCAGAAAAAGGGAGTTTGGTTTGTGAAGTTTCAGAGAAACAAAGACTCAATCCAGGATATTGACTGCTATTTTGGATTAAGAACAACTTACGTGAAACCTTTGCTTAACTGGGACAACTGGACTGATTAAGTAGGGCTGAAAAATCAGCTGTTATTAAGAGACCAGCATCATTGAGGCCAAACCTTCTGGGAAGTGTTTCTTCAGAATCAACCAGGAGGATGGAGGCCAAGGCTGTACCTTGTGCTGGCACTAGAATTTTGTAACGTGTAAGAGTTTCCCCCCAAGTGGTACTGATTTCAAAGGCATGAAGGGTCATGAGAAACATCTGAGGCTTGGCTCCATGAGAGTCCGGAAGAGGTGTTCCTTTCTAGCTTTGGTTTCATTCTTTGTCTCTAGATTCCTGCCTTGAGCTCCTGAACTGACTTCCTTTGATAATAGATGTGACATGGAACTAGAAGACAAAATAAGCCATTTTTTTTACAAGTTGCTTTTGATCATGATGTTTTGTCATAGCAAAATAAGTCCTAATAAAGTTTAGGACTTATAATTTGTCCTTAGGAGATGAAAACAGCAAGCAACAGGCTAAGTCTGCAATGGGTGCAGGCCTGCTGCAGTCCTCTCTTCCCATCTTGGTTGTATCAGCTCAGCATGCACCATGTTCTTCGCTAGGTCAGCATTTCAGATTGTTAAAGCCAGCTCAGCAGGACAGGAACCATGTGTACTCACCTGGATGATTTCCTTTTGAGGAATCAAGCAGATTTTTGACTCATCTCAAAACATGGTTTGATTCAGGAATGCAAAATCTTTTCCTCCCAGAATACCTACCCTTGCTCTCCCCCTGGTGGGGTGGCATTTCCTATGATTGGATGCGTCAGAACCCTTTCACTGTGTATCCGCCTATGAAGGGTCACCCTTGCTTTGTATCCATTTGAAGCAACTCTATTCTCTGGATAAAAGGGGAAAAAGAAAAATCTAGTCAGACAGAAATATCTTAGAAAATAGTTAGATATCAAACAGGTTATAAATTTAATTATTTTCCTAACTATAATTCTGTCTTACTTTGTTTTGAGGGGGATTGGTGATGAATAAGGGGATAAAATATGTTTGATACTGGAAGTGTATCAATCTGTGGGAAGCCCCACAGATTCCATTTGAAATTTCAGGTCTATCTGGATGTAAGTTCATTAAATTGTGTAGACTTTGGATATGAATAATTTAGTGTGTGATGTTTATATTTGATTGCAGGTTTTTATAATAAACTTTATTAAGAAAAGAGCAATAGTATTGCAGTCAAACACCAGGAAACATTAAAACAAAACAAAAGGTGTTGCCTGCTCTGCCTTGTGCCTGTAAATAAGATCCAGAATCTCATAGTATAATATCAAATAATGTCAACTGTCAATTAAAAGAAGCAATTTTCATATCAAGAAGCAGAAATATCTCAAAGTAAGCAAAAGAGTAATCAAATTATGACAATATACGAATGACAGAAACATTTTCATAATGTGGCAAAGGTTTTAAATCAATCTTTATAAGATTACTTTTCTGAGCAATTACGAATAAGTAAAAATAAATGACATCTCAACAAAGAAGTAGAAAAACCTCACCAAGGAAACAATAAATAGAAAACAGTGAAATGCATGTATTATAACTGAAAAATAATATAATGAATATTAAAAATTGAATGAGTAGCCTACACAGTAGAAGAGAAATGACAGGTGGAAAAAATTTAAAAAAAAAAGAAATGACAGGTGGACCCACCACAGAAAGCAAAAGAAGAGGAGTAAGAATTATCTAATGGATGAAAATATAGATGTAACAAAACAGTGTCCCAAGGACTGTAACACCACTGTGACAAAACTGTAACATTTGTGTTCTTATAGCCTCAGAAGGAGAAATGAAAGAGTAATGCACTAAAAAAATACAGACCTACTAGCTGAAAGCATGCTAAATAGGCTGAAATAATATATATTTCAGAACATTAAAAATTATTTTAATTTTGACAGCTCTGTTCTTGACTACACTGCTCTTTCACTGTATCCACCCCCATACATCTTTCACTCCCTTCCACTCCCATAAAACCCCCTCTTTCCAGATGGACTTTTTCTGTGACTGCACACATGCTAGCTAGTTGCTTAGGGAAAGCACCCTACCCACTATGTCTTCAGTGGAGAATACCTGACAAGTGGGGAAAGAGAAAGGGAGATTTTCATATGTTCCTACCTTAGGGTCACATGAACTCACTTTCCAGGGGCTTTGTGTTGGGAGGAAAGAGGAATTCATAGTTTATTTTGAAGCTCTGGTATCTTCTCCCTAGTCCTCAGGGGGTGGGCACAGGAGCCTCCTATAATCTCTTGTTTCCTGTCTACTCAAAACACAGCTATTACATAAAAGAAAATAAGTAAGAGTTTATCTCTGAGTCAGATATGTGTGACCACAAAGAACATTAATTCAGATTGCCCCAGAAAAGACATCCTAACATTGAAGTAGTTTTGTGAGGTTTTTATAGTTACCAAGCAAAATAAAGACATACATCAAGGCATTTTTTTTTCAATTACATTGATTGGAAAATCATGCAGTTGAGCTCAAGGAAAGCAGAGGAATAACTGTTATAGGTTTCCAAAGATCGATAGTCTTAGCATTGGGGTTGATGGAAGCTAGTGGCCTGTAAAGCTAATATAGTCTACAGTCTAGAAGGTTATCACCTGACAACCTGAGGAGTGTTAGTATAGACAGAAAGACAGAAAGGTGGGAGATGAATCAATTATCAAGGTGACAAAATGTAGTTCAAGTTAAATTTTTTCTGCCTTTTAACATTTCAACCCCCTACAGTCATGAAATGAATTGACCATCCTTGTAGAATCTCGTGTGTGTGTGTCTGTCTGTCTGTCTGTCTGTCTGCCTGCCTGCATCTGTAGTTCGTGCACATCCACAAGTTTGGGTCAAAATATGGAATATAAAGGTAGCTGTCCTTCTGTTCAGGAGCATCTTCTGTCCTGGGGTCAAGCTTCTCAAATACTCATAGTCTTGGTGCCTTGAACAGATGAACAGTTATAAATTTTCAAAACTATGGATTTGGCCTGCCTGATTCTTTCCTTTTCCTTTCAGTAACAGTGTGTCTCAAGGATGCTGGTAAGGGCTGAAGGGTGTCTTAGGTCCAACCTTGAATACCAGAAGCCTCAGATTCATTCCTTCGTTTCTTCTGCCTTGTGAGCCTTGGAGCAGGGATAAGTGTGAACACAAAGGTCATTTTCACTGTGCCTATCAGCAAGCATGAAACAAAATATACTAAGAGAGTTTATGGAAAGTCACTTGACTCTTCTGTGAAGGACAGGCTACTGTGCCTAAAGAAATGGTTGCTAGTAGGCATACACTGACTGCATACCCTTCTATTCCATTATCTGAAGAAAAGTTGACAGAGAAGTGTTTTTGTGGCATGGACTCATTTGAACTTCCTAAAGAATCTGCAGCTGATGTGATAAGACCCATTTTACAGAAACAGAATTGATGCTCAGAGAGAGGTATCACAGAGCCAGAAACCAGATATGCTAGGCTCAGGTTCCTTTCACAGCTTCCTACAATCTTCAGCACCATGGGGGTGGCCATACTGCTATATGTCTGTGGGGCAGTGTTTAAATTGAGCATGAATGATGTTTCCGCTGCACTCAAAGGTACTTTGGTCATTTAGAGATAATGGTGCTTCCTGGCTAGCAGAAAAAAACAAGAAGAAGAGAGGGGAATAGAAGAGTAATGAGAAAAGCCAGAAAACCAGGATAGGGTAATGGCAGAAAAACCCAGAAAAGAGCACTTCATCATAGCCTCACCTTCAAGATGGGAAAGCTTTGACCACCATGGGAGCCCAGGTGCTATGTGGCCATAGCCAGGATTTCAAGAATTTTCTCAGCACTACATCAAGGGGATTTGACAAGAAGATTCTAATTTAAGCATCTCATAGGTATCCCTGAAATACATGAGAGCTATGGATGGGAATATATCAAACCGTACAGAGGAAGAATGCTTTCCTGAGACACAGTTGGCCCCAAGGCTGTAGGGTTGGCTGTGATGCTTGTGGGTGGGTAGAAGTGCACTAGACTGTCTAGAGGTGTCAGCTTCCTTGTTCATAGAGAGGACCTATGCACATATCACCATCTAAAAGCTATGCCACTCTTTTTAACTGCTAATCACCACAGTTCCATGAGCCTGACTGGGGTCTAAGGACAGAGTATACAGAAAAAGGGGCCTTCCTAGGCCTTTTGTCTGGCCTCACCAACTCAGGCTGCTGTTATATGGAGAAATGAAACTGCCTGTAGTTTCCTTTATAATACACTAGAAAAGGATGAAGGGAAATTGCACACACACACACACACACACACACACACACACACACACACCAGTACATAATTAAGGAGCAACTGAATTTCTCTCCAAGCTAATGAATAAATAAGCCCTTCACAACTTCGCCAACTGCTGTTGACGGGATAATTGGACCTAATGTCTTAATTTTAATGCTTTCAGTGCATTTGACTTTTGTTAATGAGCCAGCAGCATACATTACAGAGTGTGGGTTTGTTTGTTACAGGGCGCTCACTGTGATTCCCCCAAAGACTTCTTGTACTTTATTTTCATTGGTGCATCACCCCATGTGTCAAACACAGAAAAGTTGGGAGTTTGTCTTATAGTTAGGTTTCTGGGACTGGTATACTTTTCGTTTCTTCATTGTTCTTGAGGAAGTATGAAGGAAAACATGTAATTCCAATAGGATCATAGTTCTAAGGTATGGAAATGTGGGAATGGGACTCAAGGGCTTCTGGGAAATCTCTTTTGCCAGACTATTTCTTTGTAAGATCCTAATGGTCTTAATTACTTTTTTTTTAATTTGTTGTTAAGAGACACAATGACCAAGTCAGCTTACACAAAAATGTATTGGTGGCTTACAGTTTCAGAGTCTATAAACATCATGGTGAAGATCATGGGAGCAGGCAGGCATGGCATGGGAACGGTAGCTGACAGCTTAAACGTGGTTCCATAAACAAAGGTTGGAGAGCTAACTGGGAATGGCTCAGGCTTTTGAAACCCCAAGGTTTGCCCCCAGTGACATTCATCTTCTAATAAGGCTATACCTTCTAATCCTTTCCAAACAGTTCTGCTAATGAGAGAGCAAGTATTCAAATATACTAGTCTCTGGGGGGCATTCTCATTCAAACAACCATACTCATTCACCAATTCATAGAAATAATTCTACAGAAAGAGCATGAAGTAGAAGCCATCAGACTTAGGCAGAGCAAGAGGGGAGATCCAGATCAAAGAGTCTGTAGTGAAGGCAATGATGAAAGTAGACTGGGTATCAAAGTTCACATCTAGGTTTCATGTGGGAAAAATTGATACCCAGCTACAGCTGCATGGCAGGAGTCACATAGGGAAAGACAGTCAGGAACTGGTGTGCTATCTTTCCAGACATACAGAGTGCCAAAAAGGAACATGGTTTCAGAACAGCAGAGGGTCACAGGAAGAACAATCTGATCAGGGACCATTCTTCAATGGCCTTCTCTCCTGTCAGTGGTCTCAGACTGTGACTAACTTCTCATACAGGTTAAATCATGAGCATCCATGAGACCCTAACAGAAGTGTCAGTTCATCAGCTATAGAAGCCTTTCTAATGAAAGAAGGGACTACTGCTAACTTAGGTAGTCTGTAGCTGAACTGTTCCTGTCTCTTGGCATCACTGTTCTTAAGGAATGTAGGGTTTCAGAGCCTGAACACTGGGTGTCGTTCACCTGCTCCTCCATGCCACCTTACAATATGTGCCAGGGTTTGACGTGAAGGAAGTTCCTCTATTCTGTCACTCAGACCAGAGTGATGGGAATGCCAGTGGGATAATGGTAGCATTATCCAGCACACTGCTGAATTTGAGACCCCCCACCTCACACTGCCCTCAATATTTTACTAGTAGAGATTTTCCACGAAGCATCAAGTGGTAGCAGAAAGCATCTTCTATGTTGGCTACAGCCACAGGTACTTTTTGTCTACCAGGGTTCATACCTGAGTAGCCCATCTTGTTCCAGGCATGTGGTCTTCTCCAGGAAGTGGCAGGGTCCTCAGTTCTGGCTACCTGACACCCAGCCAATTATTCAAATATCTTTGGTGTATGGAGAGATTGCCAAAATGACCACAGTCTTTCTAACAACTCACTCTGACAGTTAACAAATAGTTAAGGACATTCTCTCCAGAGCTCTTTAAGATGAAAACATTAAAATTTCAATGTAATTTTCATGTTTTCAATACATTAATAATAGTTTTGTTGAGTAGTAAATTCATACAAAGAAGTCCATGGTTTGCTGAATTTTCACAGAGCTCCAATGAAGATGGGACATGCTGCCTTTACCCTAGACGTTCTTCATCCCCTAAAACCACACTGGATATTATCTGAACTGATTTTACAGGTGTGCCTTGCCCTAAATAGATTTCTAATACTAAATCAAGGCTGTCCTTAACATGCTGTTACATCTACTAATATGCAATCATATCATAACTGTGAAAAAGCCTTTATCATTTTTCTCAGAGGCTCCTTCCATTTTGACCCCAATTACTAACTATTATCATGTGTCCATACATTCCTATAGGCAGGACTGTGTTGTGGACTATTATCAACTGGCTTCTTTCACTTAATAGGTTTTGCTCTGTGATCAATCTATATGATCATATGTGTTAATATATTGCTAGGCTGTATTACAAAAATATTTTTCATTGTATGTCTATAAAAATATGGAGGGCTGACTAGAGAGAGGGCCTCTTCAGTGGTACAGAGACAAGACAGCCTAGGTGTGCTTTAGGTTATCCATGCTTCTGTAATTAGCCACAATGACTTAATTAGTTCACCAAGACAGACGTTGACAAAGTCTTTTAGTTGATCTACATTGCTCTATCTGGAGTGAACAGAGATTTCTTGGCATAACTCTTGACACCTAAGCAGGGACCCAACAGGACCAACAGTGTGCCCCCATCCATGCAGTGGTACACAGGTTGCTCTTTTGATATAACAGTTGATACTGATGGTAAAACCTGGCTAACAGCTGTTGTTTCGTTGCTGTTTTTCATTTTCTCTTGAGCTGCTAGATCTGAAGACCAATTCCCAGTTGCCAGGAATGAATAGCAGTGAACCTTCAAAGATCTTGACCACTGTCTGTAAAAGCTGTAAATCTTGCCTGACATGCTGGTAGAATAACCCACAAGGAGGCCCCTCGCTCGGCAGGATCATTGATGACAATTCTCCACCAGCAGCCTGTGTAATAGCTTTCAGCATGAAAAATACCATTCTGTCGGGAGGAAGTTTCCAGCTCTGGCCACGTTTGATTTCTATCAAAATGCCCCCTAAGCATTGTGTTTCCAATAGGTTATTGGGCTGTGGGTTTCCTTAGTCCTCCAGTACCAATAGGGAGGGAGATACTTCAAGAATTAGTTGGTGTTTACAATAAGTCTTGTTGGTCATTTTTAATCACCATCAATCACTCTTTGCCTGTCCTTACACCTGTCTGTGAGGACACAACAGGGATGATACTTGGCCACAGACAGTGGCTTTCATTCACCACTCTTGATAAGAATTTCTCAGGGCTCAAGTCCCTTTTCAAGCCCCTTATCACCCCTGGGGAAGGGTGTACCAAAGAAAACAGCAATCCATATCTACCCAGTGGTCTGGACCTGTTAGCCAGTCCAAGTCATGTTGTCAATCTCTGCTCCAGGCTGACACACAATCTTTCCAAGCTGCTTACTGCCTGCCTCTGCCTCCCAAGTGCTGGGATTAAAGGCGTGTGCCACCACTGCCTAGCCAATCCCTTACTTCTTTTTTTTATTTTTTTATTGAAAAGAAAAAATATATTTCCGCCTCCTCCCAGCCTTCCATTTCCCTCCCCCTCCTCCCGCCCTTCTCCACCTCCCCCCACTTTTCTCCTCCTCCCTCTTCAGTCCGAAGAGCAGTCAGGGTTCCCTGCCCTGTGGAAAGTCCAAGGTCCTCCCCCCTCCATTCAGGTCTAGGAAAGTGAACATCCAAACTGGTTAGGCTCCCACAAAACCAGAATATGAAGTAGGATCAAAACCCCGTGCCATTGTCCTTGGCTTCTCATCAGCCTTCATTGTCCACCATTTTCAATCTATATGATTCTTTGGTCTCTAAATTGCATTGGTCCTGAAATAAGTTTAGACATTTAGACATAAGATAGAATGAATATATTTTGCAGGAAAGAAGAGCATGAATTTTTGTGGGGTTGCAGGGCCAAAATCCTATGGTTTGAAAACTTATACTATACTCAAATTTCTATGTTGAAACTTTAGCCCCAAGTGTAATTGTATTAGTAAGGGATGGGGCTTTGAAGGTGATTGGGTCATGAAAGCAGAACTCCTATGGATACAATTACTGTCCTTAAAGAGTAAACAACCTTTCTCAGAATATGAGGACATAGGAAGAAGGCACCATCTGTGAATTGTAAAGAAAATCTCCTTAGATACCAAATGCACTGGGATCTTGATCTCTGTATATATACAGTAGATGTGGTCATGTCAACAGAGGTGAAGGGAACAGACACCACCATGACAGTGAGTACAATGACAGAGAGAGTTAAGAGGCTTTCACTCTTCCTTGCTTGTCTCTTTGCCTTTCTACCTTCCTCCATGGAGTGATGAACTAAGAATATGATCACCAAATGCCAGTTTTCAACTTTACAGCTTTCAGAACCATGGAAAAGTAGGTACCTGTATATATGTATATCCTGTGTGTAGCATTAAGTAGTAGTGTCAAAAATAAGCTAGGCCAGGAAGACAAGCAGACCCCCCTCCTCTTTCTGAAGGGTGGGACTACAAACTCTGAGATAATGTATGTCAGAGGCTGCTGATGGTAAATGTCTAGATGCACAGCCAGGTGATGATTATGCTCAGTGAGATTCAGGCCAGATTATGTTCATTAATATATCATTTGGGTTTTCTGCACAGCAGTGATTTAGCTCAACTTCCCTGTGTAGAAACCCTCTGTGATCCTGAATAAAAGCTACATTCTCTGTCCCCCTGCTGATGGTGAACATGAGCAAATGTGATTTGATTAGAAAATTATGATGAGACTTTGACTTGTTCATGAAAACTTCCCGTGTACTATTTCTTCCCTGATCTAATGTCACTTTTCCAAATTATCACCAAATTTCTCCATTGATAGAAACTTGCAGAGATGGCAATGGGGGAGCAATTGAGTCTATGTAATGTCACTTTACTCTGTAAACGAAAATGTAGTAGTGTTCATTAGAATTTTTCATGACTGTTTAGTGCAAGTGGAAGGGAGAGTAAAAGAGAGGAGGGAGAAGGGGAGGTGAAAAAAGGGAAGGGAAGCACAGGACAAGGCACAGTTGCTCACTTGGGTGTGAAAAGGGAATAAGTAGGCCCAAAACTTCTTATCATGGATTTGTGTGGACAGGTGAAAAGAAATTTCAATGTCCTTCTCACCTGCAGCTCCTCTGCATGGACAGCCAAATGGATACACCTGGCCACAGCCAAATCAAGACATTAATTCTGCCTGAGAGTCAGGATTCACTAAAGTAAGCTGTATACAAGCTTGATGGAGGAAGGTCATTGGCTAATAAAGAAACTGGCTTGGCCCATTTTATTGCTTAGAACATAGGTGGGTGGAGTAAACAGAAGAGAATGCTGGGAGGAAGAGGAAATGAGGTCAGAAGTAATGCAGCTCCTCTCAGAGCTAGACGCCTCAGACAGAGAGGCATGCTCCGCTCTCCCGGGCAGATGCACGCAATGAAGCTCCTCCGACCCAGGATGGACATAGGCTAGAATCTTCCCGGTAAGTGCACCTTGGGGTGCTTACACAGATTATTAATAATGGGCTAGTCCAGGTGTGGGAGTTAGCCAAGAAGAGGCTAGATATAATGGGCAAGCAGTGTTTAAAAGAATACAATTTGTGTGTTGTTATTTCGGGCATAAGCTAGCAAGCGGCTGGGGTGCTGGGGACGCAGCCCCGCCGCTCCTATTTCAACAGATGGCGCCCAACATAGGGCTAAATTCACTTAAAAACCTGAGAAGGCTTAAAAATAAGGGAGAGAGTTTAACACAGATTTTTGCTGTTTGTTGGTGGCGTGCTGTAGAGAAATTTCCTGATTCAGCAACAGCAGCAGAAAAAAAAAGATCTGTCATTTTAAAGCACGGCTTCCTGGGGCTGTGCTTCCAGCGTGAATTCTGGTTTTAGAGTATTTCAAGGCTTTTATGGGACTGGATGTTTGCGTTCCCACTTGGGATCAGAAGGAGAGTGCTCCAAGACTGTGCTGATGGCTCAGCGCTCCCCGCCTGCACCTGGGCAGATGGCTGAATCAGGCTTAGGCAGGCAGAAGAGCATGGCGGATTAGAACTGTGCAGTGCTCTGTGTGTCAGATTTGGATGAAAAGAGTTTCCGTGTCGCACACTCAGTCTCAGAGTTAAACTGCTGATTGCGGCTCCAATGTGTACTGCTATGTGCCTGGAACTGTGAATGGTTCAGGGGCAGCAAATGGATGTGAGGCAGGAGCAGCTGCTCCATGCTGAACTGTGCTGACCTCAGGCAGGAACTACCATAATTGCCATAATAACAGCGCAATTAAGGTTTATACTGGGCAGGACACAGACAGTACCGTATTACCTGTATATGCTGCAACTTAAGTTTTTAAGACGTGCTTAACATTTTAAGAAATGCTCCTGGATAGTGAAAAAATTACAGATTCACAGTAAAACAGATTCAGACATAAAAGACCTTTATGGATCACATTGTTGGATGAATGTACGTAGGCTTGGGAAAGAGAAGAAAAAGAATATAAAGAATAAAGTTAATGTCTTAAAAAGAAAAAGGGTAAAGTACTTAAAGAGACAGAGTACAAAAGTACAGATAGTTATAGATTAAGAGAAATAAAGAAAAATAAGCCACGTAAAAATGGAAAATTCACAGAGTCTGGATTATGTACATTGTGATTTCTTTAAAATTTTTGACTGTGAAGGAGCTAAGTACAGAGAGCCATTTCGTTACATTGGCTGCCAAGCTAAACCAGAATGGATATAAGGGTATTACGATTTCAAAATTTGGGTCTAAGGATATGATGCTTTGGAGAGGGTCTTCTTTTGTTTTTACAGAGGATGTGACCCTGTGGATTGCATCTATCCAGGTATGGTATGATAGACCACGTCCTCCTGAAAGGTTGCTGTGAACACCCTCAAAAAATTGCTTCGCTCAATTGCCAACTGAGATGAAACTGGCACACAGGTTATACCATGAAAGACCTAATTAACGATGCCCCCATTCAGCAGGAAGCAGTTTGGAGAGAAAAAAACTGCGCCCATGTTCCCAAAATATTGTTTATAAATGTTCTTTTACATTTAAAGGGGGATATGATATAGATATGAATAATTTGCATTGGTATGGATTTTAAGGTCAATTTTGTTATATGTATTTCTATTCTTGATTAAGGTATTATGATTGTGTAGTTCATTTTAAAATATAATGTATAATTAGGAAATATAGGTTGCTAATGGATAATCATCGATGATAGTAAAGCTTGTAGTCATGTTAGTTAGATTTTCTAGATATATAGAGATATATTTCAATTAGATAGG
>NW_026067994.1:5814867-5820236 GCF_014885135.2 Alexandromys fortis
ATCTACTTCAAGAGGAAGATGGGCATCGAAGAGGATCCTTATGGAGTTTGATAGCCATTTGGGCAAGAAACTGCTCTTGCCTGGACTATTGCATAAACTGGACACAGAGAACCTGCAGAGAGAGGACTACTGAACTTGCCTAAAGGTGAGATTATCTTTCGGTGTTCCTGATTCATAAAAGAGTCTGCAAGACATTCTTCAGGATAAGCAGATAGTGACTGCCTTTGAAATTTCCTGCTTCGTGGAAATGTCTGCTGGATACTATGGGCCTGAAGGCTGAAGATGGATGCCCCAACAGTACAGAGGAACTTTGGGTGACTGTCCAGGCAGCGAGATGTCTCTTTCATTTCTAGAGTTTGAAAGTTGCTTTTTTCTTGTTTGCTTAGGTAATATTGTATCTTTCTGGAATCTTTGATGGAGTTAAGAATAGTTAGCTATAGTTATAGTTTTCCCTAATTATGATATAGATTATTGTAATTTTTACTTGATAACTGTTTTGTTATATGTAATTTTGCTATGTTAACTTAAAGCCTTCCTTTTTTGTTTAAACAGAAAAAGGGGAAATGATGGAGGAAGGTCATTGGCTAATAAAGAAACTGGCTTGGCCCATTTTATTGGTTAGAACATAGGTGGGTGGAGTAAACAGAAGAGAATGCTGGGAGGAAGAGGAAGTGAAGTCAGAAGTAATGCAGCTCCTCTCAGAGCCAGATGCCTCAGACAGAGAGGCATGCTCCGCTCTCCCGGGCAGATGCACGCAATGAAGCATTGTTATTTCGGACATAAGCTAGCAGGCGGCTGGGGTGCTGGGGACGCAGCCCCGCCGCTCCTATTTCAACACAAGCTGGGGTAGTTATCATTGCAATTGGTCTTGGTGAGCTCAATCAATGTTCCTTGACTGATTTTGACAATTTCTCCCAAACCCACTCTGTCTGGAATTCCCAGAAGCAGAGGATATGAAATTTATGTTTCAGACCCAAATGTTCCATTGGGGTTCTTCCCCCTAGTGTTTTCCTGAAGAGTTGCTTTATTTAGCCCTCACCAGGAAGTTTCCATGCTTGTTTTCCAGCACTCACTTTTAAGGTAATCCTAAGAAACAGCTAGAGGCCTCCCTGGTTTAGCACTGCAGACTCTGATCCCTCTAAGTAATATGGTCTGTACTCTGGCTTTCCCTAGTCACATCTTCACATCCCAGCTTCTACCTCCACGGCAGACAGAGAATGAGTGTCCAGCTCAGGCCAGTGATGACCAATGCTCTCCCCATCGACAGATTAACTTTATGAGATGTTGGAATGTTAATTATTGTGTCTCTGGCAATCCTTATAAACTGTGTCATTATATATTATTATGTATATTATATATAAAAATGATATCATCTCATTGTATAACATAAGAATTATAACTTTCATTTGTCAAATATATACCAATAAAGCTGGAAAACTACTTTGAATTTATATATATGAGATTTTCCACTAATTGTTGCAATCAGCAAGCTATAACTAATCTCATGTTTTGGCTGTGATGATAGGTTTCTCTAGTAGGTAGCAGAGAGTTGAGATTGTGGGTAGCAGATAAATAGAACCCATGAAATATCAGGTCACCCAAAGTGACCAAGATGGGGCTTGTGGCAGGAAGCTCTCATTGTTAGAGTGCAGACAAAGACTTAGTCTACATCAGCCCTGGCAATAGACCCTGGAGTCAAACTGATACTGAAGTAGGTATGGTACCAGATACCATATTGGTAGCATGATGTGAGACCTACAGATTTCCCATGCAGGTGGGGGTTACTGCCAGTTCTGTCACCCCCCACTTATGTCTCCTCTCTTTGCTTTGTCACAGTACTTTCTATAAGACGACAGAAAAGATGCCAGTATATAGCTTCTCATATATTCTTTCTAGCCCGGTTATCTTCTGGCTTCATTTATCTTACATTTTTGATTCTTTATTACTATGTGAAATTTTTCATACAATATAGTTTCATCAAAATGTTTCCCTCCCTGAAACTCCTCCAGATCGTCAACTCTTTACTCATCCAATTTCATGTTCTTTCTTACAGTGAAAAACAACAAAAACCAGTAAGACACAAAACAAAACAAAACAGAAAAGCATGTACAAAAAAAAAAAAAGAATCTGTTTTGTGTGGACCCCTGGGCATGAAGCTTGCCTTGGCATATATTTGATATACCCAATGTCAGTCTACTGGAGAAAACTGACTGAGTGTTAGCATTTGTCCTATTTTTAAAGTGCAAAAATTTTAAATATTGTCACATTTAAGATTTGGAAGTTCTTAATCTTGTCCCAGTGATTGTCTCTTCATTCTATCGGTTATGTTCTTTGGTGTGAGAGGTTTCTAATTTGTTGTGACCTTACTTCACGTTTAGTTCTGCACTTACTTCATGACATTACTTTTGGTGTTCTATTAAAAACAAATCTCAAATCTGCACTCCTTCTCCTTGGCTCATACTTGGGTACACCGTTCAAGGAACCTTGCAGGAAGCCAGCTGATCTTAGGAACTTCAGGTAAGCCACTGCCCATACAACCCATTTAAGCCTTCCCAACAACTCTAGACTGCACCTCCAACCCTGGGCTCCATATCCCATTCTACTACTTTTAAAAAAGTCTTTGACTTTACCAGATGACAGGTAGGGACTAGGAACCCCAGAATCCACTTCCTTCCTTGGCTCCATATCTGTGCCTACAACTTTAAAAGCAGACTTCAACATTATTGGAACACAGGCTGGATCTAGGCACCTCAGTCCCAGCAGCAGTACTAGAGACCAGGCTGGTCCTAGGGACTCCAGAGGCCAGACAATATCTAAAGACCCCAGATTGTGCCACTTTCCCTGGATTCATATCCTGGTCTACAATTTTGGAAGAAGACTGACTTTTCCAGAGGCCATACTGGATCTAGGGACCCATATCCCCCAAACTCCAGAGGAACACCCTATTGGACCTGAAGACACACTTAGTTACCAGAACCCTTGGCCATTTAGACCAGAAGACCAGGGAGAAAAGAGAAACCAAGGAACAAAGCATTCATTTAACAAAGAGAAATGCAGAAATCAACATCTAACCTATATTCATCCCAAGTCCAGAAGACTAAGCACCAGTATAAAAGTACAATCAATAACAGAAAAGGCAATATGGCATCACCAGAACCCAGCTTTCCTACAACATCAAGACCTGAACAATCCATGACAGCTAAAGAACAAGAAAGTGGTCTTATAAATGACTTTATGAAGATGATAGAGGTACTTAAAGAGGATATGAAAATAAACCCTTAAAGAAATTAAGGAAATAGAATTAGAAAACACTATCCTGAGTGAGGTAACCAAGACTCCAAAAAACGGATATGGTATGTACTCACTCATTAGTGGATTCTAGCCATAAACAAAGGGCATTGAGCCTATAGTTCATGATCCTAGAGAAACTAAGTAATAAGGTGGACCCAAAGGAAAACATATATAGATCCACCTGGAAATTGGAAACAGACAAAAATTTGAGAGCAGGGGGCAATGGGAGTACAAAGCAAGAGAGAAGGAGGGGTTGAGGAGAACTTGAAAGAATGGGGTAGTTAAGATGGAGGAAGGACAGATATGAGAGCAAGGAAAGAGATATCTTGATTGAAGAAGCCATTATAAAGTTAGCAAGAATCCCAGCTCTAGAAAAATGCCCAAAAACTGACAGGGATGACCCCAGCTAAGACCCTAAGCAATAGAGGAGAGAGTGTTTGAACTGGCCTTACCTTGTAGTCAGAGTGATGATAATCTTAAATATCACAATAGAACCTATGTCCAACAACAGATGGGAACAGAGGCAATGACCCACATAGGAGCAATGGACTGAGCTCCCAAGATCCAGTTGAAGAGTGGAAGGAGTGAGAGTATAAGCAAGGAATTCAAGACCACGAGGGGTTCATCCACTGAGACGATTTGTTTGAACTAACGGTAGCTCACTAACTCCAACTGGACAGGGAGTGAACGAGCATGGGAACAACCAAGCCCCTTTGAAGGGGGTTGACAGTTGGGGCAGACTGTGGGGCCACTAATAGTGACAGTGGGATTTGTCTCTACTGAATGTGTTGGCTTTTTGGGATCCTATTCTCTTTGGATATAAAACTTGCTCAACCTAGAAGTAGTAGGGAGGGCCTTGAACTTCCCACAGGGTGTGGTTCATGGCCCTCTCTTAGGATTGGAGGGGGTGGAGTGGAAGGGTCTGTGGAGGGAGGGAGGGGAGTGGGAGGAGGAGAGGAGAGAAAATTGGATTGGTAATTTTTTAAGTAATAAATTAATTAAAAAGAAATTAAGAAAAAGACAAACAAAAATGGAAGAAATCAATAAACCCTTAAAACAAAGTCAAGAAAAAACAAACAAACAGGTAGAGGAAAGTGCTCAAGTTTTAAAAATGGAAACAGAAGTAATAAAAAAAAAAACTTCACAGAGGGAATCCTGGAAATGTAAAATCTGGGTAAGCCAGCGGGAACGACAGATACAAGTATCAGCATCAGAATACAAGAGCTAGAAAGGAGAAGCTCAAGAACTGAAGACACAATAGAGGAAATGGGTTCGTCAGTCAAAGAAAATGTTAAATCTAATAAATAACACAAAACATCAAGGATATCTGTGATACTATGAAGAAATCAAACATAAAAATAATAAAGCTAGAAGTATTAAAAGAAATCCAGCACAAAACCCAGAGAATAAACTTAATAAAAACATAGAAGAAACTTTTCCCATGAAAATTCCCAAGAAGGACATGACTATAAGGTACAAGAAGCTTACAGAATACCAAGTAGACTGGATCAGAAAAGAAAATCCCCTTGTCACATAATAATCATAACACTAAACATACAGAACAACAATAAAAATTAAAATAGCAAGGGAAAAGGCCAAGTAGCAAGAGACCAATAAATACAATTCATCAGACCTATAAAAATCACATCTACCTACCCAGCATGGTTTTTCTTAAAGAGTAAGACATATATTTTGTACATTATAACAGGTTTTATACTGATTTTTTTCTTTTTTTATTTATTTATTTATTAACGATTTCTGTCTCTTCCCGCCCCTGCCTCCCATCTCCCTCCCCCTCCCCCAATCAAGTCCCCCTTCCTCATCAGCCCAAAGAGCAATCAGGGTTCCCTGCCTTGTGGGAAGTCCAAGGACTACCCACCTCCATCCAGGTCTAGTAAGGTGAGCACCCAAACTGCCTAGGCTCCCACAAAGCCAGTACGTGCAGTAGGATCAGAAACCCATTGCCATTGTTCTTGAGTTCTCAGTAGTCCTCATTGTCCGCTATGTTCAGCGAGTCCAGTTTTATCCCAGGCTTTTTCAGACCCAGGCCAGCTGGCCTTGGTGAATTCCCGATAGAA
>NW_026067994.1:5821366-5870875 GCF_014885135.2 Alexandromys fortis
TGTCCTTTGCTTTACAGAAGCTTCTCAGTCTCAGGAGGTCCCATTTATTCAATGAGGCCCTTAATGTCTGTGCTGCTGGGGTTATACGTAGGAAGTGGTCTCCTGTGCCCACGTGTTGTAGAGTACTTCCCACTTTCTCTTCTATCAGGTTCAATGCTCGCCATGTCAGTAAAATGGACCAGTCACGGGGACAGTAATCTGCTCCTCCCCACCTGACTGTGGCACTCATATACCCTTGATAAATAACCTCTTGCTATTCTGCACACTATTTTTTTCTTCCTATTTCCTCACATTCTTCCCACTCCAAAGACTTTCTGATAGGGATTATGATTATATCTCCACTCTCTAGGTTTAACTAGGGCAATTGTTTGGATAGGTGCATATCAGTTTGCTATGGATTCTGTCTTTCTACTACTACTTTTATCTTTTGCTCCACATTAGGTATGTCATCACATGTGCACATTGCTTTGGTGTCTATGTGATGTATTCTAATGCATACCAATTATGTTGTATCTATCCATTACTCTGACTGTGCTGTTGGCCCTATCATCACTTGGATCAGCATTTAATTAACATATTATATGTGTCCTTTTTTAAGTAGTTAGACTTAAGACAGACCCTAAATGGCAGGGCTTCAAGTAATTAGAAAGGACCTTTAGGGAAAGTACAAGATTGTCCTTGTGGTGGTAGAAGGTCACCTAACATTAAGAGGGCATCCTAACACTTACAATTACGGACACTGTGTTTTACTTCTAATGCAACATTCCTTGTTAATATTTCTAAGGAGGCAAATGTCTGATGTGCCTGGAACGTTCTGTTTGATGTGATTCTGATCTCTCAGCTTCCTCTCAGAGGACTGCTTATTTATGATTCTCTTTCCTCCCTTCTCCTCTGGAACCTTCACTTGTTGGCCAGTATATGCAAACATATGGTGGCAATTTCTTTCACGAACAAAATTCTATGATGAATATCAGATGTATTGAATTTCAAGTTTTTCTTTCTTGTCTTAAGGAATGTCCAGTATGCGAGGAAATGGAAGTGATGGCTTAATTCTCTGCCTGAAATGAGAATGAGAAGTAAAAACATCAAGGAAACAAGCAGAAATCAATTAGCAGCTATGGAAGTTATCTTTTTAAAATTAAAAAAAACTATTTATATTTGAAATGGTAACTATGTATGTGTTTGTGTGTACATATTTGTGTACGTGCAGATGAGTGTGGCAGCCAGCCATCAAGCTTGTATACCATTCTCCAAGGGCTTCCCACTTTGTCTTTTGAGATAGGTCTCTCACTTGGACTGATACCAGTTCTTCTAGACTGACTTACTAGCCAGGTCCTGGGAACTGTCTGTGTCTGCACTGGAGTTACAAGGCAGACCACTATGCAAAGATTTCTTTTACATGGCTACTGGGTTTTGAACTCATGTTTACAAAGCATGCACTTTTCTGAAAGAACTAGCTCCCTGGTACAAATTACCTTCCTTTGAGAGTGAATAATGATATACAGCAAGGGATGGACAGAAATGTCTGCATATTAGCTGCACTGGGAAAAATATGAGTTTATGTCTTGGCATTTTATGACCTTGAGTAAATTGCTTAGCCTCCGTGCATCTAAAATGACTTAGTTCCTTCCAAGCTTCCTCCACTGTGAGGAGCATGTGTGCTCTCGGGCACTTAGTTATTCCACTTCCTTAGTCCTTGCATTGGTTATATTGGGAAACATCGGCATAAACAACTTCCGCTGGTTGGCATGGCATCAAGACCCATCAGTCACTTTTTGCACTGAATTAGGGCAGCTTTCTCTGAGGTCCAGACTGTAGAAACACATTCCCTTCCTCTGATAGCACTCCTGGCAGAATGGAGAGACCATTTCCAAACACAATTAATTAAGCAATTAGGTTGTATTAATGGGAACTGTAGTTTGTTGATGCTTTTGGAAGAGTCTAGACAGGAACTCTCCCTGAGGCCCTCCAGGATCCCTTATGACTCTGTATGTCTGCTATCATACTGTACTAAAAGCAGCATTGATGGGGTCTTGTGATGCGTTTCCAGATCCGACTAGATGAGAGCCTGACTCCTGCCAGCGTACATCAGACCAGCCAGCGTCTGGTGGCAAATGCTGCACTCTGCAGCGTCCATGATGGCATCACGAAGTGTGGCCCAAGGGAAGATACAGGAAATTCATATTTCTTCCAAAGTAAATTAATCAGTGAAATGTAATGAGGTATGTTGTTTTTGTGTGCTCCTGCTTGGTGCTCTTGAGGAATAATTAGATTAACAAACGCCATGGTCAGGCTGACTCTTGGGAAATGAACACAAGGAGAAAAGAGCTGACAACAACACCAGCATCGTCCCTGTTATGTCAGGTTTTCTGATCCTGGGGTGGCTGGGAGAAGTGTCATAAAGTTGGAGATAGATCTGCCCCAGGACCAGCTGTCCCTGTCTCTGCCAGTCTCTCTGAACCGCCCTTTTTCCTTTGCATCATTAGGAAACGCTTTCTTCCTGCATTCATGTTTGGCAAAGCCCCTGAAGTGCCGCTGCTGCTGGGCTTATGAGCATACAGGACCAAGGGCGTAAGAGTTTCTCGCAGAGTGAGGTTGGTGTTACTCCTCTTAGATGTCAGTCACGCATAAGCAAGACCAGTGTGGAGAGCTGAGTACTGGAGAGAACGATCAGGGGGCACTGAGAGGCATAGTCAGACCATGAGCTGGACAGACACCTGGGCACAACTGTGTGCTAACCAGAGTGAAAAGTGGGATAACGAAAAGAAGCATGAGGATAAGTATGTGTGTGAGAGTAAATACAATCACTCCTGGAACATGAATATATTACCGGTGAATTCTAGAGGTTATAGATTGGGAAATGTTTCAGATGCTTGTCTGAGACCTCATAGATATTGTGCTCTTGGCCATCTGGCCACATATTCCACCAAAGAGGCAACTCCAGGTAGGATTTATTGAAGGGGTCACAGATCTCATTGTACCACTAAGACTGCAAGAGTCACTGACCTCTTAGTCAATGCTTAACATTTGTATTAAAAATATTTTAATTAAATATATTTCATTTCCAACTCAAACATGTTCTTTTGTTAACCAGGTGTCTCTTTGAAAATCTACGTGTGTATATGTGTCTGCACGACAGTGGTCATAGCAGCCTAAAGAACATGGTGGAATGTGTCTTCATTATCATCACCCCACCCTAGTGACACAGTAGATTCTCCTCCATTTGCCTTCTAGCTAAGGACTTGCTGCTGGTACTCTGATGAATAGGTAGTGTGATCCTCATTTTCTTACCTACGATGTTATCAGTAGCAGTAAGTCAGCCAAACAATATAGATGCTGAGACCTGCAGGTGGTGAGTTAGGAGTCAGGATACCTGAGTATTTTCCACTTTTCCCCACTCACCTCTTGTAAACTTCCAGTGCCTGGCACAAAGTATCTGAAGTTAGCCATGACCATGAGACATGAGTCTTTTCTAATTTTGACATTTTGTGATTAAATTGTGGCAGTTATAACCTCAGGATTCTTAGATGTTTTAATTATTAAAGTTGCATGGCTATAAAGCAGGCAATCATTATATTTAGGAAAACAGAATTGAGACTTTTACTTAGAGATGGTAACCACCTACAGGGTTATGGGTGAATGAGGAAGCAGATATAAGAATTGAGATGATCAGAAGGAAATCAGTTTCACACAGGAAATGTGTAATGTGTTGTGTGTATCATCCCCCTTCCACAACACAATGTGTGTTCATGTACCCTGAAGCATGTGCATAAGCTTTGCTAGTCCTTAGGTTTTTGGCAATCTTCCCCAGAGTTTGCAGAATTCCTGAGTGATGAGGAAGCTGCATTCTGAGCACAGCTAAACAGTGGCTGGTTCAAGAGAGGCAATTATTGGGCTTTGTGGAGGATATATTAGGAATTCTTTTTCCACTGCAAAACTTAGCTGTGTCCCTGCTAATGGTATATCTGCCTTGGCTTAGGGCCACTGGAGACTGCAAAGTTGAGCACAATGACACACACTATTCCCTAGTAGTCGGTAGAAGTTTACATGGAACACAGGAGAAAGGTCAGATCACATCTAGCCCCAAGGATAGTCCACAGCAGAGGGGTGGGTTGTCTGTAGCTCAAGAAACATGCATCAAGCTAGCCCAGTTACAAATGTTTTCTTTTATATGTTTTCTTTAAGGATTGTATCCTTTTCAGCTTTGTGTTTCCTCCTAAGATTCACTGTGAGCCATTTTATACAGGAGGTCACAAGCGCATTGGAAACATATAGACAACCAGGTGTCTCATTTGTAGAAAAGCCAATTTTCTTTTATTGACTTTTCTTTGAACTCTCATCAGGATACAAGTTGTATTTCTGGGCTCTATTCTCTTCCCATGGAACCCTCTGCCTCTATTTATGACAAGACTGCAATAGTGCACTGCAACTTTATATTCCATTGAATCAAGGTCTTCAACTTTGGTTTTTGTGTTTTCTTATGAATTTAAATTTTGTTATTCATAATATAATATATTATCTAATTTTATTTAGTCATTTCAAAGTGGATCCACATATCAAAATAGTTTATTGTATATTACAAATTTGCATTTGGTTTGTCAATTACAAACCACTAAAACAGCTACAAGTTTAATAAAAGTCATTTAGTTATTTGGAAAACAATATTGCTAAGACTTGGGATAACATCAGATCCCTAGATTGGATTGGGGTATATTGGTAAAAATACTGAGTCTTATGGCCCATGGAATGTTGTAGTTCCTCCTTTAATTTTCTCTTTAAATTTTCTTCAGCAATTATTTAGTAATTTCATGTATAAGAAATATTATACAGATGAGTGGGGTGTATTTATATATTTATTTATATATTTACATTAAAAATATGCATATTATAATCATTAATGAGAAAGAGACAATGGATGCGAAAGAGAACAAGAATATAGAATGCTCTGAAGGGAGGAAAGGAAAGGACGAAGGAGAGAAGAAATTATATTACAATCTCAAAAATAAAGGAAATACTATAAAACAGTTTCAGTGTGTAATATTACACATCTTTCATCTGTTTTAATAGTATTTCATAGTTTTTAAAATATTATCTTAAATAATACTTTCAGCATTTTAAGACCCAAATAATACTTGATAGTTTTACAAAAAAAAAAATTTGGTAGGGAATATGTGATTTAAAGTAGACTTTTTACAAACAGCTCTAGAGTTGTTAATAAAATGAGAACAGAGAATTGTCATAAAATAACACTCATTTTCTCCATTATGAACGTCTTGCACAGTAGATTTCTCACAGGTAATGGACCCACATCGATGCATTATTATTAACTGAAGTTTTTAGTTTATTCTGTCACCGTTACACAGCTCCATAATGCTTTACCACGTTTAGGTTTCATTTTTCTTATCCCCTGCTGATGGTCGCCTAGATGGATGACCTTCATTTTCGCGAAGAGAACTACTTGGGCATCTTGTAAAATATTCCTTGGTTGGGATTTTCTATTTTCTTCATGATTACACTGGGGTTTTAGGTTTCAGGACGGATGGATGACCACAGAAGTAAATTGTCATTTCCATCACATCATATCAAGGATAGAAGTGATCACCGTGAGTTATCACTGTTGCTTTTAACCTTGATCTCCCAGCAGACAGCGTGTTTCTCAGATTTCAACACAGTGAATTTCTGGAATGAAATTTGTATTCTTTACCCACACTTCTGAAGCAGGCTGTGTAACCTGAGCTTAACAGCAAAATATTTACATGAAGTACCTGGGCCTCTTCTGAAGAAGGCCTTTGTTATATCTTAATTATTTGCTTATTTAATTAAGATATTGGTTCTCTCAGCATGCACTCATTTGCATTTTTGTTATCCTACTTTTAACCATTATATGCATTTTAACTTGGCTCCCATGTCCCATTGATATAACCCCGTAAATGCTTTTCTATTTTATTTATTTTTCATTTTGATTTTTCTGGCACTTTCTTTACTTATAGTACTACTCAATATTAGAATCAACTATTTTCTCTTTTGGAGAATAATAGCTAAAAAACAGAACATTAGAAAAGTTGCCATCAATTTTTATTTAATGAATTTGTATCTTACACATCTGCTAAGCATGCTTAGTATGTTCACTGTATATGCCAGGCTGGAGCTTTCAGTTTTTTAACTCTTATAAAGCATGTTATCTGTGTAGATACATATCTTTACCACTTCTTTTACTTTTTTATTTTTTAAAACAATGGGATATTTTTGCATACCAATCCCAGTTCCTCCCATCTTCTGTCCCCAGCCCCCATCCACTCCTCAAAAAGGCTGAGGCCTCCCATGGGGAGTCAACAAAGTCTGTCACATCACTTGAGGCAGGACCAAGGCCCTCCCCCCTTTATCTAGGCGAGCAAGGTGTCCTTCCATAGGGAAAGGGCTCCAAAGAGCCAGTTGATGCACTGGGCCGAGTTACTGGAGTCCATTTGTAGAGAGGTAGGAGCAATAATATAAGCAAAGGGTTCAAGACCATGATGGTGATACCCATTGAACAGCTGACCTGAACTAGTGAGAGCTCACTGACTCTGGACTGAAAGCTGGGGAACCTGCATAGGACCAGACTAGGCCCTCTGAGTATGGGTGACAGTTGTGTGGCTGGGCCAGTTTTGGGGGTTATTGGCAGTGGGACGAGTATTTATCCTTGTACATGAACTGACTTTTTGGAGACCATTTCCTTTGTTAAACCTGGTTGTCTTTTACTTTTAAAAGTTAGTTGAGAATGTTCTACCAGAGGTTTGCTTGGTCACACTTGCTTGTTCTTCTCCAGCTCTTCCCAGATCTATGCTCCCTTTTCTACCCACTTTGGAAAGAAACTTGATGTCCTTGATGTTTCAATCAAGACCAATTTGTACTGCCCAAATATTCTTGAATGTGTGGCCTTTCAAGGGAGTGAGGTTGACTTGCACGTGGCTCCACTCTTAGGAAAAAACTGACTCTTCCTCCGCCAGCAGACAGGACTCACCAGCAGCTCCTTGGCTAAGGGCAGAGCTTCATTTCTAACTCCCCTTTCTGAGCTGAGATTCACTTGGGTTGAGTTTAGGGTTGCACAGTTCTTTTGCATGCTGCCATAACTGCTGTAAGTTCATATGTGCAGCTGTCCTGCTTTGTCCAGAAGAGACCACTGAAGGCAATAGTGCAAAGGGATAAAATGAAGAATGAACCAGGAAGGGTTAAATTGGGATGGGAGAGAGGAGGTCAGAAGGTCAGTTTAGATGAGGGAATATTGGGAGGGATGGATATCTGCTTTAATAATTTGAAAGTTTTCTCTTTTTTTTTGTATGAGAATCTATCCTGTTACTGGATTCAGCCATAAATTCATAGTATCTCACAATCTGTTTCTCATAGATTCTTTTTGTTAGATTAATAGCTGAATGTTTTTTATTAAATTAAATACTGTGTTGGAGTAAATACTCTTCAGGATCAGTTGAGATAATAATATGGTTTCTCTAGTTGTTTTAATTTTATTTGAATATATTGTATGATAGCCACCTCCAACATATGGACTAGATTCTCCCCAAGAATGACATTACTGATAAACCAGTCACATTTCAGGACTCATCAGGCCTTCTACACTCCATCCAGTGACTACAGATATAGAGAATTCCTCACCCATCCCCAATCCCAATTTAGTAAAGTAACATAATCATACTTTTATTAGAAAGGATATAAACTTAAACCAGCCAAAGCCAGACACACATACGGTAAGACATCCAGCCAAGTTCTCCCCCTGTCTACTCAGTGAGCACCACTGTCCTGGCACACCATGTGCTTAGCTAGGAAGAGACAGAGTGGATGACTGTCATCTGGATTTCACAGCTGAGAATATTCCATTGAGTTCTGTGACTCATTCTAGCAGGTACTTGGGCTCCACCTCTCCACCTCTATCACCTCTCAGAGGTCAAGCTGTTTTCAAGCCCCTACCTTGTTATCACATGACTTGTCTTTCTAGTAAATAGCCCCAACCTAGACCACCTAATCTCCAGCATCACTAAGGTATGATCCAGAGGCTGATGAATAGCACAGGTGTGCATTACTCAGGATGCTCTCAGATTTGAAGTCTAACAGGTACCAGGGGAAGGACCGTTAAATTGTTTATAGTAGGATATAATGTTAAGTATTTTACAGTCCTAGGATTAACTCCATTAAGTCATGATACACGATTAATTTAGAACTTTCATTTAAAATGTATGAATCACTGGTCATGTAGGGTGCATTTTTAGCTTTATTTCTTCTGAAACCTTAGTGTAGTTTTAGTATGAGAGTAATTCTGCCTTCAACAAATCTACTGGAAAACAATCTGTCCTTTCCATAATAAAAGCATATGAAAAATCTGCTATAATTTCTCCCTGAAGTAAGTACTTTGTAGAATTCACAAGTCAAACTACCTAGGCCTGTAATTTTCTTCATGGGAAGATCTTTACAAATTCATTTTCTCCAGGTAAATGCAGCCATATTCAAGTCAAGTAATTACTCCTGCATTGTCTCTGGCAGCATTACCTGTTCAAGGAATTTGTCTATCCTATCTAAATTGCCCAATTTATTGTTCATAACAGTTTATCCTTCTCCTTTTACTGCCTGTGATCGCCTATGGTGTCATCTCTTCGATCTCAAGATGAAAATGTATTTATTGCTTTTTCTGAATAATTGTGGAAAGTTTCAATGCTAGTTTTGTTTTCTTATCAAAGATCCAATCCAGGTTTATTTCTGTTTCCCTTAATGCTTTCTGCCTCATTGGTTTTCTCTCTGCTCTATGCCATTCCCTGTTGTTATGGTTAGAGTGTGAAGCATCCCCTGTGCTTTTATGTTTTTGAACATTTTATCCCCAGCTGGTTGTAGTTTGTGGGGATATTGGAGAACCAAAAGTACCTGGAGGTTCACTGTAGGATGAAGGTCATGATGGATGAGCCTTGAACTCCCTGTTCGTTCTGATTCCTGACTGCAGATGCAACATGACCACTACCCAGACACCACTCCTTCTCTACATGATGGACTGTATCCCTTCAAACTGTAGGCCAAAGTAAAATTCCCCGAGGTTGGACTTTTGTCAGGAATTTGGCCACAGAAATGAAATAAGTAACTAGTATACCTGTGTGTCTTCAAATTATTTACAGATTAATGTGCTTTCCTTTTCATCTAGCTCAAAATGGTATTCACTTCTATTTTGATTTCTACTTTGACATGAAGTGTTAGTTTTAAGAACATTAGTTTCTAAACAATAGGGGAAATTGAGGTAAATTTCTCTTATTGATTCTAATAAAATACTACTGTGCCTCAAAGACATTTTATTTTTAAAAGTGTGTGTGTGTGTGTGTGTGTGTGTGTGTGTGTGTGTGTGTTTGTATGGACAAGCATCCCATGGGATTGGGTGTGTAAATGTCAGAGGAAAACTTTGGGGAGTCAGTTCTCCCCTTGCACCTTTATGTGGGTTCTGAAAATCAAGCTTGAATTTCAAGGTTTTGATGGCAAGCACCTTCATGTACTGAGACAGTTCATCAACCAGTAAAGTTATGTTTTTGATATTATTTTAATCTTTTTAATGGATTGATACTTTTAGTGGCATGCAATATCCTTCATGATGAAAAGTATTCCAGGTGCAACAGAAAAGAGTGCTTACTGTGTTATTATAAGGATAAAATTCAATATCTGTCAATTACATCAATTTGGTCGAGAGTATATTTCAAAATTTCCATATCCTCACTGTATTGCAGTCTATTTGTTCTATGAATTATTGAAGGAATATCAAAGATTTCATCTCAGAAAAATTTCCTTACTTGACACAATAGCTAAAAGCTGAGAGAAATTTGACCTATGTTTTTCACAGTCAAATATAAACTTCCTAGTTTTTAGTCTCCAAACTTTTAATTTTATTCCCTCTTCTCTCATTATACATGTATCAAGAAGTAAATGGGTTTAGAATTGTATTGTTTACATTCTCTTTGATCTATCTATCAATCTATCTATCTCATCTATCTATCTATCTATCTATCTATCTATCTATCATCTATCTATCTATCTATCTATCTCATCTATCTATCTATCTATCTATCATCTATCTACTATCTATTTATATCTATCTATCATCTATCTATCTCATCTATCTATCCACTTTGCCTCAATGGCTGCAACTTCCCTTCTCTCCTTTCCTCCCAGTTTTTCCCCCCACCCTCCTTCTATTGCCACCCCCAAATCCTGTCCTCAGTTTCTGTTTAGGACAGGGCAGATCTCCCATGAACATCAACAAAACATGGCAGATCATGTTGCAGTAAAAATAAACACTTCACCATGTATTATGGTTGGGTGAGGAGACCCAGTGTGAGGAGCAGGGTCCCAAAAGCCAGTAAAAGAGTCTGAGACAACAACCCCTATTCACACTGTTAGGAGTCATACAAGAGGATGGAACTACCCAACTGTGACATTTATGCAGAGTGCCTAGGTCAGTTCCATGCAGGTTTCCTGGTTGTTAGTTCAGTCTCTGGGAGCACCTATGAACACGAATTAGTTGATTCTGTGTGTTTTCTTGTGGTGTCCTAGACCCCTCTGACTCTGACAATCCTTTCTTCCTCTCTTCTGCAGGATTCTACAAGCTTCACCTAACGTTTGGCTGTTGGTCCGCATCTGTTTTCGTCAGTTTCTGAATGAAGGTTCTTATACACACATATGACTCTAAACCATTAAAAAAGGCATCATGGATATTGTTGTTAATAGGGACTGGTGTCTTCTGTATAACTTGGATAACAGGGTTCTATCAAATCTTTGGGTATCTCTAGGAAGGCTATATAGAGTTAAAGTTACTTTGTTAGATATAAGCATTGTATAGGGCCATTTACAGTGCTGTTTCTCTTTTTATCTTCATAGTAGTAAAAGTGGATGGGCTTAGTTTATATGTGTGTATGTATTATAATAGGAATATAATACACTATATGTGATTTTAATAGAAAAAATTGTTTCCTTTAGTTATAAGCAATTGCATCTAAAATACAGGTCATACAATATGGAATTTCTTTTAAAATATTGAAAGTAAATTCAAAACTAGAAGTAAGTTCTAAAACTAGAGTTTAGAACGAGGCATCCAAGGCAGGATAAAAAGGCTGGCACTGTTTTTACTTTTTTCCTTCTAAGCCACCTGTTTACCTCTGTAAAAAGTATGTAAATCATTTAACAAGAATTGTACCTAAACTATCTTATCTTTATTTTTAAATAAAAAATACAGAGATGGATAAGTGTCCCAATTATGTTATTATGATATTATAAATTTTACGATGATCTTGTTAACCATGAAGCAGAATTTTTAAAAAAAAAATGACCTTTAGAAAAAGATGTTTAGAGATGTATGTTACATAGTCTTTTCTAAACAATGAAGCTTGAGGGAAAAAAGGAGTAACTGGTTATACAAATGGGATATATTCTTCTTCCCACGAGTGATAACAAAGAAACAGAATTTGTAGCACAGCATTTATCCTAGTGACTTATTCACTTGTGTATATGTGGATATATAAAATGTTATATATAAAATACACCATATACTGCATGTAATGGGAAATATATAACATGAAAAATGGTATAAAAATATTTAACATATGTCAGACATATGACCAAAGGAATCTGACTCCACAGACTCAAAAAAGTGCTGTCTACATAAAACTCACTTTAATATCATTTCTCAACAGAACTGACTTTCTTTGGATTAGTAAATATCATTTCTGTCTTTAGAAGTGTTCTTGTTGTATTAGTGTAATCCTTGAGTCATCCGAGATATCTTGGCAGTGTGCTTAGAGAGAGCTTTGATTGGCTGCACACATCACTGATTCTTAGAATATTCTCTGGCATGCCCCCGGAAAGAGACAGATGAGTGTGTTAAATGATAGAGTATCGAAGGACTCTAAACTACGTCAAGGAACCCTGGGCACGTTTAGAGGACACATCTCGGTGGGGCACTTATGTAATGTAGTCATTTTAGTTTATTACAAAGTCTTTCATGGCAAGGGTACCATCTGACTGACTCCCACTGTTCCCAGTTAAATGTCACAACCAGAGTACCCAGTGTTCCGTGAAGCCAACATGATTTGCAATGGCTAACAGGCTTTTATTTTCCCACTATGGGTCTAAAGTGATAAAAAAAAAAAAAAACCTATCACATTACAACAGAAGAGTTCAGTTCTGTTTTTTTGGGCAATATAGTTTTAATGTGGAAAATTTAACCTTCCAGCAGAGAGAAATGAAGGACAGTCACTGAATTTTTGAGAAGCAGTGACTTCTTCCTACCTATTGATTTGCTTCTGCAATCTTCTCAAGATGATGCCTAAAATTCCAAAACAAGAAGTTAACAAATTCATGGAGAAAATGGGCCTTTTGCATCTAAAATAAGCGTGTGTTATCTATTTTCTAGTATATTTTACAATCATCCCATGATTCCCAATATATCATCTACTTTTCCCTCTAATATTCCCCACCAGTTATTGTTTTCTGATGAGGAAGTGGCACAAGACTGGCTTGTGCTTGTCTGTGGGGAACAACAGACTGAAAAAAAGTTTCGCATTAAATATTTTCCTCAGAACATCCTGACTTCCCTCTATTTCTTGTCTGATTAAGCAAGGTTAGTCACTAGTGTCTGCTTGCCTGACTTCCTCCTTACCCCCCTCCCTGCCTCTCTCCATCCTCTCTATCTGCTTCCCTCCATCCCTCCCTGCCTGTTTCCCATTCTTTCTTTCTTCCTTTGCCTTTCAAAGAAATGACTCTGGCCCAGACCTGCATGGGAATATGTATTTATCACTTTTTATCTCTACTTGTTTATTCTACTGTGAAATTGTTTCCCAGGTAGTGATTAATTCAGCTAAGACTTCCTCCTTTATTGCACAATTTGCAGTATCTGTGAAGAAGATGTTAATTTTGAGGAGCTATTATCAGATCGTCATTAGCGTTTTGTCAGACATTGATTCCTAGGCTGTCTTCTGTCACTCGCACTCTCTTGTGCTCCATTATTCATTCTTCATGACTGCTTTTCTTGTGAAGATGATCAATGAACCTTACCACTTCTCTAAGATTGAGAGTGTTTAACAAGAAGACCACACAAGATCTTATATCCGGGATATAAACTCAGACTACCACCATGTTCTCAGGCAGTCTTTCCATCTCAGCTCCTAAACTGATGAAAAGGGTGGGATGTCTTAAGGGTCAGTGTAGGACTAGGAATTACCTGGGTCCTCAGGTCATATGTGATTGCATGAATCTCAGGGAGGCTTACTAGTGAGGTGGGTTTAAATAGCCAGGCTTCTTCATGTGATTAAATCTTATCTTCAGATTTGTCAGAGTTAACCTTTAGAGTAGGTCTTGAGAGAATAGTAAGATATTGTCACAGGGCTCTCTGATAACATGAGAGGACAATAGGACTACTGTCAACACGGAGCTGAACTGGATGAATAGGAATGGTATCCAAAGATACCATGGCAATGGTATATCTAAGAGTGCATCCGAATGGAACTCACGATGTAGCAGGAAAATAAATCACCTGACACAGTGTGACATTCCAAAACCCAAGTTATTGGCATCCAGTGTACTATATTCACATAAAGTAGGGCCTAGAAACCAGCCTGGAATTCAGGCCTGGGAGGTCAGGAAGAGATAGCAGCAGTGAGTCTCTGGCTCAAGAGTGGTCTTGTTGTTAGAATATTATCTCAACAATATCCAGGGCAGATGCTTAGCCTAAAGGAATGAGGACCAGGGTAGAGCTGATCAGAACCAGAATTATAGCAAAAGATCACGTGATTAGCTTAGTGTTGGTCAGAGGACCTTGACTAGTGGAAGGCTGGACAACTGTGTAAGGTCAAAATATTTTTCTGAGGAATAGATAAGGAATTCAGAGCCCTAATTTTAGAGAAAGTGACTGCATGTAGAAAATGACTACCAAGGGAGACATGGTGTGTTATATCCAAATTGATATTAAATTCTGTAATTTAAGGAATTAGTGTCATGTCTTTGCCATGGACTACATACCTGGAATTTGCTGGAGACACATACTATGGGTACAATTCAGTTGAGAGGTTGATAGTGAATATCCAGAAAATCAATAACTGGCACCTAGTGGCTTTTTTCAGATGCTGTTGAATGAACAAGCTATTGTAGTTGCTGAGCCTCTATAGCCCCTCTTCCGTCCATCCTGGAAGTTTTTAATTGGTACAGACTTGTCTAGCTACTGTGAGCTGGTGTGTATAATAGCCATGTCATGTCCAAAAGACATTTCACAACAGTCCTCCCCATCTTCTGACTCTTCCCCTCTCCTTTATTCTTTATGCCCCACTCATCTGCAGTGTTACTGAGTCGGGCAAGAGGCATCTAGCTGCAGTGTTCTCAGCAAACATCTATCCACGTTACTCCCTGTAGTCTGTTGCTCAGAAGGTGGAGGAATTAGTCATTCCAGCAAGTTATTCCAGTGTTACTATCAGAAGGTAGCTAGATAGTATTTGGTTACTCCACTCTTTGACGCTTCTTATAATAAACCACAGCTCGGTATGTCTAATAGCAGGTCACACCAATTCCTGTATTTTCTTTTTTTTTTCTTTTTTTTTTTTTTTTTTTGGAGAGGAAAGTTTATTTCAGCACAGAAGGAAGTCAGAGCAGGAAGTCAAAGGCAGTTAGTGAAGCAGACACTTTGGAGGATTGTTGCTTGTTGCCTTATTCCACATAGCCGGCTACACCTGCTTTTTACCCTACTCAGGACCACCTGTCCAAGGTTGGCATCACCAAGAATGGTCTGGCCTCATCTGTATCAGGCACCTAATAAGAAAATACCCTACATGCTTGCCTGCAGGAAACTGTTATGGAAGCATTTTTTCCAGTTGTGGTTCCCTCTTCTCATACCTTTCTAGTCAAGACTTGGGATCTCCACAAATGTCTGAAAAAGGAAAGCATAAATAGAGGATTTCACAGCTACATATTCCCTCAGACAGTCATTTCCACAAACACATTTTTATTCTTTCTCCTCCTAATTCACAAGTTAGACATCCAACCTTCTACTAGACATAAACTCAAGGTCATCTTGTTTTCATACACAGAGGAATGCATCTACCTTGAATTCTAATTTCCTAGATACATATCTCTTGTTCCTGGCTGATTCAATTGATAAATACATTTTCTTAGGACATAAACCCAGAATGCTCCCCCAAATTCTTTTGCTGTTGTTGTTTTAATCTATGGAACATTTCAGAAATGCATTTTGGGAATTGATAAGATTTCATAATCCTGAATCCAAGTCTTAGTTCAATACTTATTTGAATCCTAGCTTTCTTTAAATTCGGCAATGAATGAAAGCTTTGAATACAAATCTGCTTTCACTGTGAGGCCTCTGCAATGGCATGAAATTCTGTATGATTCTCTTGCTAGGTAGTGATTGCCCAGAAACTTGGGGCCCAGGGCAGAGGTTTATAGGAATTTGAAAAGGATGTAGTGGTGGCCTCCCTTCTCACCAAACAGCTATCCACATGAAACCAAATATGCCTCAGAGCACAAGGGCCAGGATGGATAAGCTGGTGTCAGAAAATTCTCTCTAGTGTTGCCAGGAAATTCTAGGCAAAGGCTTGTCTGTTGCAGCATACATGGGATTAGTCAGTCAGAGCTGGACTGGGAGGAAGAGCAGGAACTTGCTGATAGGGAACAGATTGACTGGGAGGAGAATGTGATGTGGTCCATCACTGCCCTGGCATCTCTGTGGAAGACCAATGGTTCTCATCCCTTGAACTAGAGTCAACACCATCCTTTGTTATGAAACACAGTTCACTTGCGACAGAAGTGAGAGGTCCTTCTGCAAAAACAATTGGATTTTCACTGCTGAACTCTTACCCACTTCAAGGCTGAGCTCGGGAAGCTAGGGATGGCAACTCACTGACTACGTTATTACTTAGAAGCCTTAGTTTTCTGTCAACCTGTTATGATTGGCTATATTGTAGTCTGGGTTGAGTTATTTAAGGGCCTGATACAATTACTGTATCCACTTTTGCTCTCAAGATGACAAGTTTCCTGGGGTAGAGATCATACACTGATCTTCAGTGACCCCAGCCCCTGCTTACCTGCCTTTCCCACAGTGACACTGTATGAAGAGAGGGTTACGTAAGGATGGGTTACATCAACCTGAATAATGAGTGATCAGTGCTGTCACTGGAGGAAGGCAGGTTGAGGGCAGCTTTCTGGGAAAACCAGTGAATTCCCTGTGACACAACTCACTGGACGGGTTATGGCTACATGTTTGACCTCTAGACAAATAACACCGAGTTTTGCTATTGTTATTTGGCAAGACAGCTAAGTTATAGTCTCTCCCCTGTCTGTCTGATAGTTGAAAGCCATCTCTCTGCCTGCCTGCTGAGGAAATTATATGAACCCAATCTCTCACCCTGGTTGCTGAGTGACTTGCTTTTTCAGACTGCGATTTCTGTTGTAAAGTAATATTGGCTTAGGCAGCATAATTTCTATGTATAAATACATAATTTTACCAAGGCAGAGAAATAGGGAGTCATAAATAAGGCGTGAGGCTCAGGAGACAGACTGGTGGTAGAACACTTACTTGCCTAACATATACACCTGTGCTTGATCCAGAGAGAAAAGTGAGAGGGAATGAAATTGATGCATATACATTTGCATATATGCATATATATGTACTCCTACAGTAGCAGATTAAGCTTTTAATATGTGGATATTTAGACTGTATTTAACTTGTGCTCAAGTAATAAAAAGACATTTTTTTCTGACGTCATGTTATTCTTCAGGCCATGCAGGCGGATCTTCTGCACGGCCAGTGGCTGCCCTTCTCATACTGCTGTGGATATACTGACATAGGATGAAACTTTAAAACAAGAACAATTAACTGGAGCCAGCAGATGCTATAGAACTGTACAGAAATGTAGTCAGAGCCAAACAGATCACATAATAGCACTGCTTTTTATAGTTTCAACTGATTTGATTATAAAGTCATTAAAGCTGTAAATCCCCTGGAAATTAATTTTACCTTCTACTAACAATATTGGAAATATTCAGTGTAAAGTAGTTTAATAATTTTCTGGATTCAGATGTTATTTTTCTGCATCTTAGACCATTAAAGAGCATTCTTTTGTACAGAGCGAAACTACGTGTATGTGTGTGTGTGTCTGTGTGTGTGTGTCTGTGTGTGTGTGTGGTTTCTTTGAGCATTTCATATATATTTTGGTCATGGCCATACCCCTTTCCCAACTTTTCCCAGATCTACCCCAATTCCATACCCACCCAACAATCAAGATGCTTTTGCATTTTGCGATGCCCTAGTATTCCTGGAGGTGTGCTCTTTCTCCATGTGCTCTTCCACCATGTGCTCTCCACCGTGTGCTCTTCCACCGTGTGCTCCTCCACTGTGTGCTCCTCCACCGTGTGCTCCTCCACCGTGTGCTCCTCCACCGTGTGCTCTTCCACCGTGTGCTCCTCCACCGTGTGCTCCTCCACTGGGTGCTCTTCTCTTCCACTGTGTGCTCCTCCACCGTGTGCTCCTCCACCGTGCACTCTTCCACCGTATGCTCCTCCACCGTGTGCTCCTCCACCGTGTGCTCTTCCACCGTGTGCTCTTCCACCATGTGCTCTTCTCTTCCACCGTGTGCTCCTCCACTGGGTGCTCTTCTCTTCCACTGTGTGCTCCTCCACCGTGTGCTCCTCCACCGTGCACTCTTCCACCGTATGCTCCTCCACCGTGTGCTCCTCCACCGTGTGCTCTTCCACCGTGTGCTCTTCCACCATGTGCTCTTCTCTTCCACCGTGTGCTCCTCCACTGGGTGCTCTTCTCTTCCACTGTGTGCTGTTCCACTGAAGCAAGGCCAACTTACCACTCGATAAACTCTTGGAGGAACTGGTCTATCCTTCTTTCAGCAGCTCACAGTTGCCTACAGTCCCATATCCATTTATTCATTCATTCATACAAACACACACACACACACATACATACATATGTGTTTTTGTGTGTGTATGTGGTGTGGTGTGTTTAAAATGGGGTTATCCTGTAGCAGGGCAAGATGTCCCCATTACATACCAGAGGCAAAGTAGTAGAAAGCAGAGTGCCATGAATAGGTTATTGTTGGTCAGTAAGATCCCAAAGACCTCACCAAATATTATGTTGACATTTCTATTGGGCTAACCTCCAGAACTTGACAGTAAGATTCTATTGCTGAAGGCAGCACATATTTTAATCAATGAACATAGAAACATTCAGTATCAAGGCTGGCATTGTCTGGATGCCTCATAACTAATGGCTAGTTTTAATAGTACTGAAAGGTACTATGCATACTACCAGAGAAGAAAAGCAGCTATTAATCATACCCAGCAGGTGCTGTGAAAGATGCAAAAACGACAAGGCTTTCCCACTGAGATATAATAGTAGCATGGACACATTGCCCAAACCTGACACCATTACTTGGCCAAGAACCTATGGCTAGCCAGGTCATGGGCACTAAGAACTAATAACCATTCTTATCTTATACAATTACAATGACAGCGGGTTTTTACATTTAATTTTTAAAGTGTTTATTTATGTTTGCCTGAGTATATGTCATATGTTTTGATGTGTCCATGGAAGCCAGGATTGTTGGATCCCATAAAATTGGAATTATAGACAGTTGTGATTGGATATCATGTGTGCTGTAAACCAAAATCAGGTCCTCTGGAAGAGCAATATGTATTCTTTGTTTATGTTCAAAGTATTTATTAAATGTTATAATATTCTTAACTGCTGAGTCATTTTTCCAGTCCCAAGACAGCTTTTTTTTTTTAATTGATTTTTATTGAGCCCTGCATTTTTCTCTGCTTTCCTCCCTGCTTCTCCCCTCCCCATCAACCCTCTCCCAAGGTCCTCATGCTCCCAATTTACTCAGGAGATCTTGCCTTTTTCTACTTCCCTTGGAAATTAGATCTATGTATGTCACTCTTAGGGTCCTCATTGTTGTCTAGGTTCTCTGGGTTTGTGATTTGTGGGCTGGTTTTCTTTGCTTTATGTTTAAAAACCACTTATGAGTGGGTACATGTGATAATTGTCTTTCTGAATCTGGGTTACCTCACTCAAATGTTGTTTTCTAGCTCCATCCATTTTCCTGCAAAGTACAAGATGTTGTTATTATTATTTTTTTTTTTGCTGTGTATTACTCCACTGTGTAAATGTACCACATTTTCTTTATTCATTCTTCAGTCGAAGGGCACTTAATGTTGTTTCCAGGTTCTGGCTATGAGAAACTATGCTTCTATGAACATAGTTGATCACATGTCTTTGTGACACAGTTGAGCATCCTTTGGATATATACTCAAAAGTAGTATTACTGAGTCTTGAGAAAGGTTCTTTTCTAATTTTCTGAGAAATAGCCACACTGACATCCAAAGGAGTTGTACTAGCTTCCATTCCCACCAGCAATGGAGTGTTCCCTTTCGCCACAACCTCTCTAGCATAAGTTATCATCGGTGTCTTTGATCTTGGCCATTCTTACAGATTTAAGATGGAATCTCAGAGTTATTATGATTTGGATTTCTCTGATGATTAAGGATGCTGAACATTTCCTTAAGTGTGTTTCAGCCATTTTAGATTCCTCTGTGAAAAGTTCTCTGTTTAGGTCTGTAGTCCATTTTTTATTGGATTATGTGTTCTTTTGATGACCAATTTCTTAAGTTCTTTGTATATTTTGGAGATCAGACCTCTGTCGGATGTGGGGTTAGTGAAGATCTTTTCCCATTCTGTAGGCTGTCATTTTGTCTTGTTGACCATGTCCCTTGCTTTACAGAAGCTTTTCAGTTTCAGGGGGTCCCATTTATTAATTATATCCTGTGCCAATGTGTTCAAGTGTACTTCCTATTTTCTCTTCTATAAGGTTCAGTGTGGGTAGCTTTATGTTGAGGTCTTCAAGGCAGCTTTTTAAAAAATGGCTTCATTGTCTATAATGGACCTGGGTTAGTTAGGGTATCTTGTATGTTTTTTGAGAGAAATTGACAGTTTTATTTTCTGCTGAAGGTGTTCCCTTATAGTATCAGTATGTTCCCCCTGGCTCATGCGTTAAATGTTCAGTCCCTCCATGGTGGTGCTCCTTTGGGACACTGTAGACATTCTGAGAGGTTTGACTTAGCTAGAAGAAGAAGGTCAAAAGTGGAATGCCGTCGAAGGTGCTTTCTGTCCAGCATGTGTAGCCTCTGTCATGTGCTCTAACTATCATGATAGTGAGCATTGGCATGGGCCTAGGATTATTGAAAGCAACGATTATGAAAAGAAGTTTCTGAAGTGCCAGTAAAACAAATCCTTGCCTGTTTACATTGTTTCCACCATGCATTTTGATCTACTGCTCACACAGTCAGTTCCACCTCTTGTTCCTGCTCTCCTGTGGTGCATTTCTTAGGATTTTTAAAAACTGCCTATGGTGTCCTGATGTGGGAGTGTCATATATCAATCTGTTAGTTTCATTGGTCAATTAAATAAAGAAACTGCTTGCCCTGATAGGTTAAAACATAGGTGGGAGGAGTAAACAGGAGGAAGAGGAAGTGAGGTAAGACTCCTCAGACAGACTCGACAGCTCTGCTCTCTGGAGCAGAGAGGCCATGCTCAGCTCTCCCGGGTAGACACGATAGCTCCTCTCAGAGACACACGCGATGAAGCTCCGACTCAGGATGCATGTAGGCTAGAATCTTCCCGGTAAGCGCACCTTGGGGTGCTTACACACATTATTAGAAATGGGCTAGTGCGGGTGCGAGAGTTAGCCGAGAAGAGGCTAGATATAATGGGCAAGCAGTGTTTAAAAGAATACAATTTGTGTGTTGTTATTTCGGGCATGAGCTAGCAGGCCAACAGGGTGCTGGGGACGCAGCCCCGCTGCCGCTCCTATTTCAACAGTGTCCTCTTCTAGTATTCTGTCTCCATCTGGGCTGAAGTCCAGCATGACTCAGTAGCAGGACCCTAACTCCTTTGCTCTTTTCAATAACTGATAAATACTTATAGTGTCTTCCTTCTCGTTCACCCTTGCTGAAGTCTTGGGATCATTTGGGAGAACATTCTGAAAACTTGGGGCACTACATAAATGTGGTATGGTAGAACATCTCTAGTCCTGATGTTTTCGTGGTTGTCTGTTTCATAAATCTTATACAATTTTGAAGAAATTTTTGTTGAAAGTTCATGGAGATATATATCTCTAAATTTTTGATGTTGATGTTGTTCATGATGACAAGTAGGGATCGAATCTATCTTCAGACTGCAGGTCCAGAGACCCCATATGCAGTCCTGGTTGTTATGTTTGCATGTACTGACAAGGGCAGTCTTTCTTCCAGTATACTGAGTGATGCTGTCCTCATAAATCAGGTGTTCATATAATCAAATCCCTCACTTTTTACTCTGTTTTGTTTCATTCCTCCAATGATCTAATCTCAAGTCTTTACTGTGACTATTCTTGAATATTTTAATATAATAAACTTTCCAAATAATTTTCCAGTTTTACACACACACACACACACACAGAGAGAGAGAGAGAGAGAGAGAGAGAGAGAGAGAGAGAGAGAGAGCAAAAAAACACTGGAACTTTGAGTTAGAATGCTTGGAATCTATAGGTTGATTTAGAATGTCTGTGCTGGTTTAGTGCAACTCTCTCCCTGCCCCTTTTGGAAGGCCTACTTAAAGCAACAGAACGGTTGTTTTTTTTCAAGGGCTCATTAATCAAACAGCCAGATGTACATATCCCAAGACCGGGAGCTCTTTGAGAAAAACAGACATAAGATCAATGTGGCTCTGGACCAGCTCCTGCTGATTGTCACAGGGCTGCATGAGGCGATGCCTGCTCTTTCCTCCTGCCCTTTCTTTGATCTCATTTGCCAAGCAGTCAGTGGTCCTCAGGAATTGTATTGTTTACAATAAGACCTCCAAAATCTACTTCAGAGACTCCACAGGGAAGATTTAATATGATCTACATATCAAAATAAGACAAAAAAGAGAGAGAAAGAAAATAAGGCTGCCGGGTTTGGAGAATCAAGAAGTCAAAGTAATACTTTTTTTCCCCTTTTATTAAAGAAAAAAACAAACTATTCTCATTTTACATGCCAAATTCACTTCCCAGTACTTCCCCTCTTCCTGCTCCCTCCAATTTCTACCCATCCCACCCCTGATCCATTCCACATAGGCTTTCTCTGGAGAGTCAACAAAGGAAGTCTGGACCATGAGGGGTTGGTTCACCCACTAAGACAGTGTGCCAGTTCCAATGGGAGCTCATCAAATCCAGCTGGACCAGGACTGAATGAGCATGTGATCAAACTGGACTCTATGAATGAGGCTGACAATGGGGGCTGACTGAGAAGCCATTGATAAAGGCACTGGGACTTGTTTCTACTGCATGTACTGGCTTTTGGGGACCCTAGTCAATATGGATGCATAGCTTCCTAGGGCCTTGGACTTTCCACAGGGCAGGGTTCCCTGCCCTCTCTTAAGGTTGAGTAGGGGAGCGGGAGGGGAATGGGAGGAGGGGAGGAAGTGTAAATTTTTGAATGGAAAATAAATAAATAAATAAATAAATAAATAAATATCAAAAAGCCAGAAGAAGTTAGTAGAGATAAATCCTGATCTTAACTGCCAGTGACTCCACAGTCTGTCCCAGTCAAACAACTGTTACCCACATTTAGAGGTTCTGTTTGGTTCCCTTGCTGTCAGGCCAGAGTTGGTGAGCTCCCAATAGTTCAGGTAAGCTATTTTACTTGGTATCCCCATCGTAGTCTTTGTTCTTATTGTCACTCCTCTCAATTTTCAACTGGACTTTGGAGGCTCAGCCTAGTGCTCTGATGTGGGTCTCTGCCTCTGTCTCCATCAGTTGCTGGATGAAAGTTCTATAGTGATATTTAAGATAGTCATCAGTCTGACTACAGGGCAAGACCAGTTCAGGCAGCCTCTCCACTATTGCTTAGAGTCTTTGCTGGGGTCATCCTTGTGGATTCCTGGGAATTTTTCTAGTGCCAGGTCTCTTGCTTGGCCCATAATGGCTCCCTCAATCAAGGTATCTCTTTTCTTGCTTTCCAGCTCTCTGTCCTTCTCCCATCTCGATCATCCATTCCTTCAAGTTCTCCTCCCTCCTCCCCTTCTCCCTTCCTCCTTCTATTCCACTTTCCCTTCTCCCCCACCCCCACACTCCTAATATTCTCAGAAGATCTTATCTATTTCCCCTTCCCAGGGAGATCTTTTTATGTCTCTCTTACAGTTTTCTTTGTTACTTAGCTTCTCTGGGGTTGTGGAGTACAGGCTCCTTATCCTTTGCTTTATAGCTAGTATTTCACTTATAAGTGAGTCCATATCATGCTCTTCTTCCTGGTTCTGGGTTACCTCACTCAGGATGATTTTTTCTAGTTTCATTCATTCGCATGCATATTTCAAGATGCCATTGTATTTTACCACTGAGTAGTAAATGTGTTAATGTACCACATTTTCCTTATCCATTCTTTGGTTGGGGAGCATCTAGGTTGTTCCCAGTTTCTGAATATTACAAATAATGCTGCTATGAACATAACTGAACAAGTGTCCTTGTAGTATGATTGAGCATCCTTTGGGTATATGCACAAGAGTGGTAATGCTGGGTTTTGTGGTAGGTTGATTCCCAACTTTCTGAGAAATGGCCATACTGATTGACAGAGTGGTAGTACAAGTTTGCATTCCCACCAGCAATGGATGAATGTTCGCCCTACTCCACATCCTCACCAGCCTATGTTATCATTGTTGATTTTGATCTTGGGCATTCTGATAGGTGTAAGATGGAATCTCAGAGTTGTTTTGCTTTGTATTTCCCTGATGGCTAAGGATATTGAACAGTTCCTTAAGTGTCTTTCAGCCATTTGAGATTCTTCTGTTAAGAATTCTCTGTTTAGTTCTGTACCTCATTTTAATTGAATTATTTAATTTTTTTTCGTTTTTTTTTTGTTTGTTTTTTCAAGACAGGGTTTCCATATTATTTGATATTTTGATGTCTAATTTCTTGAGTTTTTTAAAATTAGTTTGGAGATCAGTTCTCTGTCTGATATGGGGTTAGTAAAGATCTTTCCCCATTCAATAGGCTGCCTTTTTGTCTTAGTGACTGTGTCTTTTGCTTTGCAGAAGCTTCTCAGTTTCAGGAGGTCCTATTTATTTATTGTTGCTCTCAGTGTCTGTGCTACTGGTGTTATATTTAGGAAGTTGTCTCCTGTGCCAATGCATTAAAGGCTACTTCTCACTTTCTCTTCTATGAGGTTCAGTGTAGCTGGGTTTATATTGAGGCCTTTGATCCATTAGGACTTGAGTTCTGTGCATGGGGATAGATATGAATCTATTTGTATTCTTCTACATGCTGACATTCAGTTATGCCAATACCATTTGTTAAAGATGTTTTCTTTCTTCCATTGTATTATTTTAGCTTCTTTGTCAAAAATTAGGTGTTCATAGGTGTATGAATTAATATCCAGATCTTCCATTTGATTACATTGGTCAACCTGTCTGTTTTTGTACCATTACCAAGTTGTTTTAATTATTGTAGTACTAGACTAGAGTTCGATGTCAGGGATGGTGAAACCTCCAATGTTCCTTTGTTATACAAGATTGTTTTGGCTATCCTGGGCTTTTTCTTTTTGTTTTTGTTTTTCATATGAAGTTGAGTATTGTTCCTTCGAGATCTGTGAAGAATTGTGCTGGGATTTTGATGGGTATTGCATTAAATCTGTAGATTGCTTTTGGTAGGATTGCCATTTTTATTATGTTGATCCTGCCTGTCAAAAACATGGGAGATCTTTCCATTTTCTGATATCTTTTTTCTTCAAAGACTTAAAGTTCTTGTTGTACAGATCTTTTACTTCTTTTGTTAATGTTACTCCAAGATATTTTGTTATTTGTGGCAATTGTGAATGGTGATGTTTCTCTGATTTCTTTCTCAGCTTATTTATCATTTGTACATAGGATTACTGATTTTTTGAGTTGATCTTGTATCCAGTCATATTGCTGAAGATGTTTATCAGTTGTAAAAGTCCCCTGGTAGAATTTTGTTCATCACTTATGTATACTATTATATCATCTGTGAATAGTGAAAGTTTGACGGTTTCTTTTCCAATTTGTATCCCCTTGATCTCCTTTTGTTGTCATATTGCTCTAGCTAGAACTTCAAGAACTATGTTAAATAAATATGGAGAGGAGGACAGTCTTGTCTTGTTCCTGATTTTAGTGTAATCTCTTTGAGTTTCTCTCTGTTTAATTTGATGTTGGCTGTAGGCTTGCTGTATATTGCTTTTATTATGTTTAAATACGTTCCTTGTATACCTGATCTCTCTAAGACCTTTATCATGAAGGGAGTTAGATTTTGTCGAATGCTTTTTCATAATCAAATGAGATGATATTTTTGTATTTTTTCTTTCCGTTTTTTTTAATATTGTGGATGAGATTTTTTTTTACCTTAAGAGATTTTCATATGTTGAACCATTCCTGCATCTCTAGAATGAAGCTGACTTGATCATGGTGGGTTTTTGTTGTTATTGTTGTTTGTGTGTATGTGCATGCTTTTGATGTCTGCTTCTATTTTCTTGCAGGTTATAGGTATATTTAAATTGTTTGCCTAGTCTTCATTTAATTTTATTATGTGGTACCTGTTCGGAAAATTGTCCATTTCTTTTACATTTTCCAATTTTGTGGGGTACAGGTTTTCTTATTACGAGCTAATGATTTTCTGGATTTCTTCTGTTTCTGTTGTTATGTCCCTCTTTTCATTTCTAATTTTGTTAATATAGATAATTGCCTTTTGATTAATTTAAATAAGGGTTTGTTTATCTTTTGATTTTCTCAAAGAACCAGCTCTTTGTTTCATTAATTTTTTGTATTATTTCATTTGTTTCTATTTTATTAATTTCAGTCCTAAATTTGATATTTTCTGTCATTTATTCTTCTTTGGTGAGTCTGTTTCTGTTTGTTCTAGAGGATTCAGGTGTTTCATTAAGTCACTACTGTGAGATTTCTCTACTTTATGTAGGCACTTAGTGATATGAACTTTCCTCTTAGCACTGCTTTCATAATGCCCCATAGGTTTGGGTATGTTGTGTCTTCATATGTGTTGAATTCTAGAAAGTCTATTTATTTCTCCCTTGACCCATGGGTGATTAAATTGAGCACTGTTCAATTTCCATGAATTTGTAGGCTTTCTGTGATTAGTGTTGTTTTTGAATTCTAACTTTAAACCATGGTGATACAAATGTGTAGTAGGTGTGATTGTTGCCAGAGTTTTTATGTTTTTGAGTACTATGATTGATTCAATTGCCTCAAAGTGTTTTGGAGTTTTCCCCCAAAGACAGAATAGTGATAAATCAGTTTTATTTTCGTAGCCTGATGAACATAAGCAATATATACACATTTAGTGAACCCCCTTTTCCCATAGTGTCACTTTCTGTGGTTTTTATTAGCTGTGATAAATTGTTAGCCAAATTATAAAGATCTGTCTTGACTTTTTCTGTGAGTCTATATACCCACAATATTAGAACATGACAGTATTGTAATTATTCTATTTTACTGTTATTATTAATCTCTTACTAGGCCTAATTTATAAACTATATAGCATCATAAGTATACATGTGCATATATAAGAAAACAGAAAATATATAAAGTTTGTATGACATGAGATTTCAGACATGCCTCCATCTTAGAACACTGTCTTCAGTGCAGGTCTCAGCAAGGATTCAGATCACATTTTCATCAATGTGTACTTCACAGTGGTGAGGTGAATGAGAGAAGTGTATTTGTATGTGTGAATCTTCATTAGTATATGTCAGGTACTACAGGCTCATCCAGAGCTGGTTTCTCTCAAACCTGTCATCTTTCTTTAGTTTCTTTATTGATGATGACTGCATACCCATTTTTGCCTTTAACTCACCACTGGGTCCATACCTCCCTCTTGTTATTGTCCTTGAATACACACAACATTTGGATATAATGGAAGCCTTGCTGATGTTTACAGTATCAGTGATAGCATGGCTTCCTAAGCAGCAATAAATCCACCCTGAAAAAGCTGTAAGGGGAGATAGTAATTAATATAAAGTTCCACAACTGAACACTGTGCAGACAGTGAGAGAGACTGGAGCTCTCAGCCCTAAATGGGATACCTTTATCAAACTCCTTTCTTCTAGGCTTAGGGAATTATGGGGAAAAAATAGACGGATTTTAAGAGCTGGAGGTGGTGAGTGATTCCAAGAAAGCAGCACATCCCACACACACCAGGACTGGTGTACACATGAGGTCACAGACACTGGGACAGCATGAACAAGACCTGCACAAGTTCAAGCTAGACACAGTCTCAGCTGGAAGGGGGTGGGGTGGGAGTGGACAGAGTCCCACCCCAGCTAAGAAGCAATCTGCAATTGATACCTCTTGGGAGAATGAACAAAACATAGGTTTTCTCCAATGAGTCACAATTGGTATATCAACCACAGCCCAGGCTTGAGAAGTAGTGGTCAAATAAGAAAAATGAACTCCTTGATATTTTTGTACTTTACTTTCTTTGTTTGTTTTTTGCTAGTTTGTTTGACTTCTTGTTTGTTTGTTCTTTTTTAAGAGAGGAAAGGGACATGGAATTGGGTAGGTAGGGATGTGGGGGAAGATCCAGGAGGTGTGGGTAGAGGCAGAGGAATATGATAAAAATATATTTTTAAAAAATTAAGCTCAATAAATACAACACTGGGAAAGTCATCAAAAGAATGTGTGAGTTTGTTGTGCGTGAATGTGTTTATAGCTGAGTATGATGTTATTGGAAATAGATATATGCAAATGCATATGCAAATCCTCTGGTCAATTCTTCCCAAGAATATTAATACTAAGATTCTACTGCAGTATTTGTGAGATCAGTCCCTGGTGATTAAGTGGTTTCCATGGAAATGCATTAGCATGCTTGCAGAAACATCTTGTTCTGGATATGGGAAAGACGTAAAATAGTAACTTGAAATCCATATGATCTCACCCCACTGAAAATCTTGCCTATAAGTACCTGGGTCAGGAGCTGGAGCTAACGTAATAGTCTATTGCACATGTGGTCTGAGGCCAAGCCAAGAAATATGTACAGTTGTGACCCTGTCTGCTGACACTTGCTTGTTTGTTTTCATAAGGACACCAGAAGTGGTAAGCGCTACTAGGCTGAGCACTGTGCCTGGAGAGGCAAGTTGTTAGCATTTTAAAATTACTCATTATGCATGTGTAACTGATTTGCATAATTATTTAAGTAAGGATTCTGAGCCTCTGACTGGTGCCTGCACCATGTTCTCTCAGATGATAAATGCAGTAGTTGCCAGTTGAACCCTGGTTTCCTTGATTTCTAAACCATTTTTATTGACTCAGGTCTCACCTCGTGAATGGTTCCCTAGAGATTTGTAGATAAATGAAGTCTGGAATGAATGAGATGTTAGAGAAGGCGGAGTGTGGAGGGACTTGTGGAATTTTAATAAGAGTTCTCTCAGACCTGTGAAGTCTTTCCAACTTAACAGTCTATACAAAGCCCCCATCACCTTTCCAGGTCTGGAGATTTTAGCCCCATGGAAAACAATCTATTGGAGACAATGAAACTGAGCCACTAAATATCAATTTAGAAGTCCATTGGGGAGTATAATTTTATTTTTTTTAAAATCTAGTTTCTAGTCACTGACTTTGCTCTACCCAGTTCCCCTTTTCTGGGTCTGGCTTTGATCTCAAGAGGTAGAAGTGACTGACTATGCATGATGGTATAGAAGCTGGCAGACTGCACTTAGCAGAAATGGTAAGAAGCTCTTCTAATACCAGAACAGAGGTGCTAGGTCAGAGAGGGATTGCTAGCAAACTAAGAGGAATAAATACAGGGGAAAAAAAATAAAGCATGTTTTTGTTCTCTCTAGTTGATGATGATATACATTGACTCTTTCCTCTGTGGTGTTTCAGAATAGAGATTGTGTTAAAATCAGAGACCTTCTAGTACTCTGTGCTGGGTTTGTGGCTAGGTATTGGTTAAATCTGGTTCTGGCATGGAATATCTTGTTTTGTCCTTCTATGGTGATTGGGTACATTCACAAAAACACAGACAATAGATAATCTCACAGCAGAAAATCCCAAAGAAGGGAAAAGCACCCATGTTAACATCACTAACAGAGGAAACGAAATTAACAAGAGATAGCAATCACTTAATATCAGTGGACTCAACTCACCTATAAAGAGACACAGGCTTTCAGATTGGATGCAAAAACAGAACTCATCCTTCTGCTGCATTAAAAAAAAAAAAAACCAACAACACACAACTCAACCTCAAAAACAGACATTGCCTCAGAATAAAAAGTTGGGAAAAAAAATTCCAATCAAATGGACCTAAGAAACAAGCAGGTGTGGCTATCCTGATATCTAACAAAATAGACTTCATACTAAAATCAATCAAAGAGACAACAAAGGATATTTTATATTAGTCACAGGAAAAACTCATCAAGAGGAAATTTCAATACTGAAGATCTATGCCCCAAATACAAGGGCATCCTCATATGTAAAGGAAACACCTCTAAAGCTTAAATCACACATTAAACCCCACAGACTAATAGTGCCAGCCTTCAACACTGCACTTTCACCACTGGACAGGTCTGTGAGACAAAAAAAATATAACAGATAAATAAGGGAACTAAAAGATGTTATGACTCAAATGATCATAACAGACATCTATAGAATATTCCATCAAAACATAAAAGAATATAACTTCTTCTCAGCCTCATGAAGCCTTCCCCCAAATTGACCAAATACTAGGTAATAAAACAAACCTCAACCAATACAAAAAATTAGAATAACCCCATGAATCTTATCAGATCACCCTGGCTTAAAATTAGAATTCAACAGCAACACTACTTCCAGAAAGCTCTCAAACACATGGAAATTAAACAATGATCACCTGAATCATCAATGGGTGAAGGAATCAATAAAGGAAGAAGTTAAAAACTTTTTAAAATTCAATGATTCAACGAAAATGGCCACACAATATACTCAACTTTATGGGACAAAGTAAAAGCAGTGTTAAAGGAAAGTTCATAGTAATAATGCTTACATAAAGAAGCTGGAAAAATCCCACGCTAGTGAATTAACAGAACATTTAAAAACTTTAGAACAAAAAGAAGCAAACTCACCCAGGGGGAAAAGATGGCAGGAAATAATCATTTTGAGAGCCGAAATGAACAAAATAGAAACAAAAAAGACAATGCAAAGAATCAATTAGACAAAAAGTTGGTTGCTTGAGAAAATCAACAAAATAGACAGCTCTTATCCAAAGTAACCAATAGGCTGAGAGAGAATATCCAAATTAACAAAATCAGAAGCGAAAAGGGGAATATAACAGACACCAAGAAAATTCAGAGAATCATTAGGTCATATTGAAAAAACCTGTACTTACAAAATTGGAAAACTTAAAGGAAATGGACAACTTCCTGGATAAATATTACTTACCAAATTAAAACAAGACCTGATAAGCAAATTAAATAGACCTATAACTGCTAAAGAAATAGAAACTGTTGTAGTAGGCCGCTTGTTTGTTCCTGGCTGCCCATAACTGAAATAATCACACAGAAATTATATTATTTAAAACACTTCTTGGATAATGATTCTTTCATATTCTTAGCAAGCTCTTACAATTAAATTAACTCATTTGTATTATTCTGTGTATCACCACATGGCTGTGGCATACTGGGTAATATTTTGTGCTTGCATCTGTCTCTGGCAAGTATACATGGCATCTCTTATTCTACCTTCTTTCTCCCAGCATTCAGTTTAGTTTTCCCTGCCTAGCTCTGCTCTGCCGTATCACAGGCCCAAAACAGATTTTTTTTTTTATTAACCAATGATATTTACAGCATACACAGGGGAATCCCACATCACTGCCCTTTTTCTGGTTAAATAGAAAAGAAGATTTTAATTTTAACATAGTAAAATTTCATATAGAAAATCTGAAAAAAATAAATAAATAAATGAAAATCTGTTATCAAGCAGGAAGTATAGTTACAATATTTATATCTACTTTATCTTTTATCATAACTAAAGAAAACTGTAACTATCTAGTCTTCAACTCTATCAAAGGCTCCAGAACAGCATAATATTACCTAAGTTAACAGGAAGTACATTGTAAGCAACTTCCAAAACTCTAGAATTGACAGAGACATCTCACTGCCTGGACAGTCACTTAAAGTTCTTCTGTAACATGGGGACATTCATGTTCAGCCTACAGGCCCATAGTATCCAGCAGACTTTCCACAAGGAAGGAAATTTCAAAGACAGTTACATCTATATTGGCAGTTTGTCAGTCATATTTTTCTGTAACCTGTAGAATGTCTAGCAGACTCTTTCATAAAGCAGGAACCCCAACGGATCATCTTACCTTTAGGCAAGTTCAACAGTCATTTCTCTGAGTGTCTTGCACATCCAATTCATACAGCATAGTATCAAGCAGTTTAGGCAAGAACAGTTTCTTGCCCAAATGGCTCACCAACAACATAAGGAACCTCCTTGGTGCCCATCTTCCTCTTGAAATAGATTGGTACTGTGAAGAGTAGATGTGTCTCACTATCATGAAAAGTCCTAAGTTCTTAAAATACTTTAAATGCCATATTCTGTAGTCTTTGAAAGGTTTGAAGAATGCCTATGCATTGGAAATACTCTGTATATCTATAAAACCTAACTAGCATGACTACAAGCTTGAATATTATAGATGACTCTCTATTAACCTATATTTATTAATCATACATTACATTTTTAAATCAGCTGCACAACCATAATACCTCAGTCAAGAGCAGAAATATAACAAAACTGACGTTAAATTTGCATCAATAACCCAAGATCCATACGAATGCAAAGTATTCATCTCTATATAATATCCCCCTTTAAATGTAAACAAACATCTTTAAACCATCATTTAGGGAATTTGGGCATCGTTCTCTTCAAACTGCTTTCTGCTTTTTGTTAGGAAAAGTAATTTTTAGGGGTGTTCATGGCAACCTTTTTTTGGGGGGGGGTCTTGGTCCATCAAACAACATTAGTCCGGAAGGATTCTTATATTCTGTGGGGAAAAAAAAAAAACTCTTTTCCAAAGCAACAAATCCTTACACCCAAATTGTAAAGCCAAGACACCTCTAGAGTATATAGGTTGATCTAGGCTAGAAGTCACCAGAACCAATTATTTCTATGCAGTCAAAGAAGTTAAAGAAAACACAATATTATACATAAATCAGACTCTCTATGTATATTCCATCTCTACATGGCTGATTTTTCTTTACTCCTTTTTATCTATGACTGTCTGTAATCTGTCTCTGTAAAGGCTTTGTTTTATTTTTTAATGATTTACTTATTTTTATAACTCTCATACTCTTTATCTTCTCTCTCCCAAGCCTAAATACATTTATCCAACACTGTGACACATTTAGAGGTCTTTTCCATCTGAATTTGTCTTTATTGTGAATCTATAATCCTGTTCTGACCAGGACTGCTTCTTAAAATGCTAATCGATTCTTAAAAACCTAAGTGGCAGCATTGATAGGGCAAACACCGCCCTGCCTTTTTACTCTGCCCAGCACAAGATGGCAGAATCCTGTCCATTGCCTGTGAGATTGCTGGATGGGAGCCATCCACACAACCTCAAGTATCATAACCAGTTGTCCCATGCTGCCACCAAGTAACTTGCACCAAACTCCCCACAAAACCCATTTAAATGCTCAGCATCCTGAATGAGCCAGAGTTGGTACTGGCAGCACAGCCCAGAAAGTCATTGTTTCAAAACTGTGTGGCTTTTTTCCTGCTGCCACTGAGTCAGAAAAAAACCTCTCTTAAAGGAACCACAGCCAACAGACAGAGCCCATCTGAAAAAATGTGGTTAAACTTTGTTTGTTAGTGTCTAGAATTCCTTTTCAAGCCCTCTCAGGTTTTACAGGGATTTAGTCAGCCTCATGTTGGGCACCAATTTGTAGTATGAAGGATGCATGTTCATTTCTTAGCTGCCCAAACTCCCAAAATAACCACACAAAAACTATATTATTTAAATCACTGCTTGATCTATTAGTGTTATCTTCTTTTTGGCTAGCTCTTACACCTTAATTTAACCCATTTATATCAATCTGTGTATTGCCACATGGCTGTGACTTACAGACAAGTTTCTGGCTCATCTATTCCCAGTGGGGGCTACGTGGGGGCTACGTGGGGTCTCTAGACTCCTCCTTCTTTCTCTAAGCATTCAGTATAGTTTTCCCTGGATAGCTCTACTCTACCCTATCATAGGCCAAATCATGTTTATTAGCCAGTAGTATTCACAGCATACAGAGGGGAATCTCATATCAAGAAATAGTCATCAAAGTCTCCTAACCAAAAAACCCAGGAACAGATAGTTTCAGTTCAGAGTTCTACAATATTTTCAAAGAAAAACTAATATCAGTAGTCCTCTAATTGTTTCACAAAATAGAAGGAGAAGGAATATTGCCAAACTCCTTTTATGAGACTACAATTACCCTGGTACACAAAACCACATAAAGACATTACTAAGAAAGAGAATTACAGACTGATCTCACTCACAAACTTTGATGCAAAAATACTCAATAAAATACTGGCAAATCAAATCTAAGAAAATTTATCAGAAAAATCATCCACCATGATCAGGTCACCTTCATTCCAGAGATGCAGGAATGGTTCAACAAATAAAAATCTGTCAATGTAATCTACCATATAAACAACTGGAAAAATAAATACCACATGATCATTTAATTATATACTAAAAAAGCCTTCAACAAAATACAACATCCTTTCATGATAAAGGCCTTGAAAAGAACAAGAATACAAGAAACATACCTAAACATAATAAAGGGAATATACAGAAAGCTAACAGCAAACATCAAACTAAATGCAAAGAAACTCACAGTGATACCACTGAAATCAGAAACAAGACATATCTCTCATATATATATTCAATATAGTTCTTGAGGTCCTAGCTAGAGCAATAAGACAGCAAAAAGAGATCAAGGGATACAAATAAGAAAAGAAGTCAACTTATCACTATTTGCTGATGATATATTAGTTTACATAAGCAACCCCAAAAATTCTACCACGGAACTTCTACAACTCATAAACACTTTCAGTAATGTAGCAAGATACAAGATTAATTCAAAAAAATCAGTAGCCAACCTATACACAAGTGATAAATTGTCTGAGAAAGAAATCATAGAAACATCAGCCTTCATAATAGCCACAAATAGCATAAAATATCTCACAGTAACTCTAACCGAACAAATGGAAGACCTGAATGACATGAACTTTAAATCTTTGAAGAAAGAAATTGAAGAAGACAACAGAAAATGGAAAAATCTCCCATGCTCTTGGGTAGGTAGAACTAACATAGTAAAAATGACAATCTTACCAAAAGCAATCTATAGCTTCAATGCAATACCAATCAAAATCTCAGAAAAATTCTTCACAGACCTTGAAGCAACATTATTAACTTCATATGGAAAAGCAAAAACCCAGGATAGCCAAAACAATTCTCTACAATAAAGGAATTTCTGGAGGCATCACAATCCCTGACTTCAAACTCTATTACATTGCTGTAGTACTGAAAACAATCTGGTATTGGCCTAAAAACAGACAGGAGGACCAATGAACCTTAATTGAAGACCCAGAAGTTAATCCACACACCTATGAACATCTGACTTTTGACAAAGAATCAAAACATATAAAATGAAAAAAAGAAAGTATATTTTAAAAAACGGTGCTGGCATAACTGGATATCAACATGTAGAAGGATGAAAACAGATCCATGTCTATCACCATGCACAAAACTCAAGTCCAAATGGATCATAGACCTCAACATAAAGTCAACCATACTAAACTCATAGAAGAGAAAGTAGGAAATACACTTAAACACATTGGCACAGGAGACCACTTCTTAAATCTAAAACCAGCAACCCAGACACTGAGAGAAATGATTAATAAATGGGACCTCCTGAAACTGAAAAGCTTCTGTAACACAAATAACATGGTCAACAAGACAAAATGGCAGCCTACAGAATGGGAAAAGATCTCACCAATTCCACATCAGACAGAAGGCTAATCTCCAAAATATACAAAGAACTCAAGAAATTGATCATCAAAAGAACAAATATTTCAATAAAAAAACTGATTTCAGACATAGAACATACAAACATAAAACACTCAACAGATAAATCTAAATAGCTGAAAGACACTTAAGGAAATGTTCAACATCCTTAGCCATCAGAGAAAAGTAAATCAAAACAACTCTGAAATTCCATCTTACACCTGTAAGAATGTATCAAAAACATTGATGACAGCTTATACTGAATAGGATGTAGGGTAAATGGGAACACTCTTGCATTGCTGGTGTGGGTGCATATTGGTACAACTGCATTGTACATTAGTATGGCCATTTCTCAGAAAACTAGGAAACAACCTTCCTCAAGACCCAGTAACACCACTTTTTGGTATATATCCAAAGGATGCTCAATAGTGCACAAAGACATATGCTCAACTATGTTCATAACAGCATTGTTTGTCATAGTCAGAACCTGGAAATAACCTACATGCCCCTCAACTGAAGAATGGATATGGAAAATGTAGTATATTTATACAATGAAGTACTACACAGCAGAAAAAAATAATGACATCTTGAAATTTGCAGGCAAATGGATGGATCTAGAAAACATTATATTGAGTGAGTTAACCCAGGCCCAGAAAGGTAAATACTATACATACTCACTCATAAGTGGCTTTTAGACATAAATCAAAGAAAACCAGCTTATGATTTACAATCCCAGAGCACCTAGACAACAATGAGGATCCTAAGAGAGACAGACATGGATCTATTATACACGGGAAGTAGAAAAAGACAAGATCTCCTGAGTAAAGTGGGAGCATGGGGACCATGGGAGAGGGTAGAAGGTAAAGGGGGAGGAAGGGAGAGGAGCAAAGAAAAATGTATAGCTCAATAACATCAATAAATAAAATCAGAGAGCTGGTACTCAGACCACATGGTTTTGTCACATTCTCCTGGACCAGGCTCTAGTACTTCATCTCTTGTGCAGACAAAAAGGGAGAATTCATGTTGCTTATGGAACTAGAAGCAACTTCTCAGTCAGTGGAAATGAAGAACAGAGAGAAGACCTGGTGTCACCAATCAGAGCTTAGATGACTGTTCACCAGTCCCTCACTATTGACTTCATTCTTATGTGCCTGCCTGGACTCCTTCCCTGTTTCTCCTGGTCCTTTCATTGGATGTGGCAGGGAAAGAGTTTGGGAAGATTCAGAACACACAGGGACTGATGCTATTTTGGAGGAAGAGTTTTCATAGTTAAGGGGTCCTTCAGTTTGTTCAAATAGAGAGGAGTGTTACCACAAAGGGGACTACAGCTCACTGAGACATGGGCCTCTTTTTCAATTGAAGGCTGCTGCTGATTTTCTGTCCCTGGCAGAGAGAGGACTGTAGTAGTGGTGTCTGATACATATTAGTGTAAAATCAAGGAGCATTTTTGGATCTATGCTATGGGAAAGTTTTAAAGAAGTTTCTTTGACAACTCATAATTGCATATATTTTATGGTGTACGATGTGGTACTCATTCACACACACATGCATACCTAAGAACATCATGTATACACTGAGGAATGACTCAACCAAATTAACATCCATCACTTCAAATCTCAACATTGTTTTGTGAGAATATTGAAACTTTATGATTTTGAGCAGGGAATGTAGCTTATTTGGTAGAGTGAATCCCCAGCATACACAAGGCTCTGGTTTCTCCCTCTCATACAATTCTGGCATGGTAAAACACCTGTAATACTAGAATTTAACAATTATAGTCAAGAGAGTGAGAAATTCAAGGTCATCCGCAGCTATGTAGTGAGTTTAAAGCTGTGTAATATCTGGTTTTCTTTTCTTTATTTTTTTAAACTGCTCTTTTGAGAATTTTGATGTGTGTGATACATTATTATTGCCTGCAGTCATTATGCTGTGTGACAGAACACAGAAACTTAATCGCTGATGAAATTCTTTAATATTACATTGTTCTTATAAATTATGTAGTTTTATATAGATATCTTTATATGTTCTTAACATATTTAAAGTAATAACACACTGTGTGTGTGTTTGTGTGTATGTGTGTATGCTGAACATTTAAAAGAAATAATATATGACTTCATGCAGGATGAAGTTAAGTTCCTCTATTTTAAGGCAGTAAATAGTCTTGTATCAAAACTATTTGCCCCGACTCTAGTTCTCAAGCATCAGAGATGCCTCTTTGTAGGACATGACAATGTGCTCCATCCTGGCACACTAATAGCTTATTTTATCTAGTGTTCTTAACATATTTTACCACTGTCCCATCTGTCCCCAGCTTTGAAATTCTAAGGAATAGGTTGGCTGTTTCCAATAATGACCCTCTCTGCTTCTAGGGCAGAGATGAGTATCTCTGAAGAAAACATAAACATTGGGAAGAGTCAGGGTCAAGACCTTGGTGCCTCTGCTCCTGGCTGGAAATGTTTCTTCTGTGCCCTCAGATATGATACCATGAAGGCAAGAGGGTGGGGGAAATGCTGGTTCCCTGGCGTTCCACAAGGAAAGGATCATTTTCTGTTTGAGCAAACTGAAAAGGAACTTTTTTTTTGAGAAAAAAAATATCTAATTTCATGTATTAAGAACCACTAATGATACTTATGATGAAAATATGCCTCTGGAATGAGATGCACGTGTTTAAGAGACCTTTTTGATTTCTAAAAAAGGAATAAAAATGGACTCTGAGCAAATTAGCCTCTCAGGAAATAGCAATGAAAACCAGGGTGCTTCAGCTTCCAGGTTCAAACTGTGCATTAATGGCTGGGAGTTGAGGTAATTCTAATATCACTGTTATGGCTGGCCTGGATAGGAAAACAAAAATACATGGGACCTCTCTCTCTCTCTCTCTCTCTCTCTCTCTCTCTCTCTCTCTCTCTCTCTCTCTCTCTCTGTCTCTCTCTCTCTCTCTCTCCACCCCCTCAGCCTCAGGATTCACAATAAGGGAGGTCATATTGCAGAAGCTGACTTTCTACCTTTGAGGTATGAAGGTCATCTAGGTCAGAAGGCATCCTGGTCACAATAATGATCCAGGGTCCCATAATGCTCTTGTAAGAGTGCAGCGTAAGCCAGGAGGCCTCAGAGATGGTTCTTGTTTCCAGCACGACATCTTTGAACGGTCGTTGTTCTGCAATCAGCCCTTTTCCGTGCAGGGTCTTGCTTTGGTTTTTTTCCTCTACACTGTCTCACAGTGCTAAGACTTCATCAGTTAGGAAGGTCTTGCTATACTGTTCTACAAGCCAGGACTTTGAGAATGACAGCTGTAGGAAAAAGCTCCGTGGGACCAGGTGAGATGGTGTGCTTTGAATTCTTGTACATAACACTAACCCGTCATGAAGTACCTTGTCTAGGTAAATGACAGACCTCTTCAGAGTGAGGGCACATGGTCTGACTGTCACCCATAAAGAGGAGGGTCAGGAGAAGGCATTTTCTCAGGAGGACAGTGGTGTGACCTCCAAGGCAACAGGGATCAGCCCCCTTTCAATGTTATGAGAACTTCAAGCTGCTCAGAAAAGGATGACTCCACAGGGTGACAGATGTGCTCTAGTGCTCCAACTGGATCCCATAAGCCAGCTGGGAAAAGCAGGATGAGAGCTTGGAAAGATGACAGATGGGTCTGGAGCTACTGGAGAAGACACCAACTTGGAATATCTCTGGTACAGACCTGCTAGGTCATCATAGCCCAAAAAAGCTTACAGCCCAGTTGCAGGGGGGAAAAAACCTGGAGGAAAGAGGAAATCTAATTAATTTCTCTCTTTCTTCCTCTCTCCCTCTCCCCACCATGTACAGTGAGAAAACCCATGTTTGAGTTCAAGCTCTGCCTTTTACCAGTGGGGTGGATTTTATTGCTCTTTAGTGTCTCTGAGACACTTTTACACAAAATGTAGTATTATTACACACATGCTGTGAGCTCAGTGTGTATGATAAGAGCAGTGCAGGACTAGTGTCAACAGCCCTTCTGGTATGGAACTTGTGATGGAGCATGAAGTTCCTGGGTCATCTATGTTTATTAAGAACCCGATGACATTTGTGTAAATCCTATTTTAACCAACATACATAATAAAGATAAAATAGTTCGTTCCCTGAACTGTGGACTGCAGAATTCATGTGCACCCCCTCTGGCCAACATCTGTGTGTGGTCTGCATCCAAAGATGCAGTAGGTATGGCATCGGGAAGCTCTGTAATGGAGTCAAGGCTGTTCCTCCTGCCGTGGCAGGAGGGCTCATTCTCCCACTCTCCCTCCACTGAAATGACTGAAATTGAATTGGCAGAACTCCGCAGATTAAGAAAATTGGTGTCATCCCACAGCTTCATTACCTTGTAAGAGATAATGGCACCTTCGGATCCCAGAGGGCAATTACCACACTATAACACATCCTTCATGAGGAAACCCCACACATCCGCCCCTCCCTGAGCTGATTCCCTGCCTCCAGACTTATTGCAAAGATTTTCTCAGCCCAGTCGGCGGTGAACCTGTCCCAGTCACTGGCAGACACAGCTGATCACTCATGAACAGAACAGGAAATCTTAGTTCCTAACTGCAGGTCAGATGCCTGAAACCAAAATGAGATAGAGTCTTTGGGAAATGCTCTTTATTGTCTTAAGAAGAAAAGTATGGTGAGTACTAGATGGAAACTTTTATTCAGGGAACTCCCAGGCATTTAGATGTTCTTCATTTTTACCCCAGGTTTCTGTGGTGTGATTTCTGTCCCCCCAGAAGATTTTCCTCAAAGCCAAAGTCTGTTTGGACCTTGGACATAGCACTTCAAACGTGAAACATGATGCAACTGGTAAGAAAGACTGAAGTTTACTCTCTTGTGTCTTAATTCTTTTTAGATTTATTTATTTTGTATATTTATGACTGTTTTATCTACACATGTACCATGTGTGTGCCTGGTGCCAGGTGAAGTCAGAAGGGAACATCAGATCTGTCGAACCTGGAGTTATGAGCAGTTGTAAGCTTCTATATAGGTCTTGGGAACCAACTCCAGGTCCTCTGCAAGAGCAACACGTGTTCTTTACTAAGCCATCTCTCTATTAGCCCTGTATATATCACTTAAATAAACACAACATAACAACCAAAGGAAGTCCCCCAAGCCTTCCAAGAACACAAGAGAGAAGATCATGTGTGTTTTCCTGGGTAGCAAAGAGAACATTGCCAATTGTGATATGACAGGGTTTGGGAAAGCAAGCCTGGAGAGGCCACTCTGCTGGGGCTTCCATGCTCTCTATCCTCTGCATTTCCACCGTGCAGCTGTGGAGACCCAGTCCCTGGTTGTTGATGGTGGATGATATCAGAACAAGGACCTTTATCCAGGAGTTGACGACACACCCACTCTGGCTCTACAAACACTTAACCTCCTCTTAAACAAGGAGAGCCAAGATTACCCAAGGTCTGTCTCTAGGCTATCTTCTCTCTTGGTCTCTGAAACCCCTTTGTTGGGAATCACTGAAGTCATTATTATATTTTTTTTGCATATAATGTGCTGTACTTTTTTAAAATTATGTTTTTAAAAAACAATCTTTCCTAAGATCCTAAACAACAGTGGAGAGGGTACCTGAACTGGCCTGGCTTTGTAATCAGATTGATGACTATCTTAATTCTCATCATAGAACCTTCATCCAGCAACTGATGGAACCAGAAGAGGAGATTCACTGAAGACATTATATACTGGAATAAATGAAAGTGGATGTTAGGCCTATACACATTTTCAGTACACACTTGTTTTCTGAACTGCAAGGTTATATATTCAAACATCATCCTGATTTCTCCCCTTTGATATTTCAAAAGCACATCAGACTCACCATGTCAAAATCTGTATTAGTGAGCCTTTAGCAGCTGCTCTCCCAACCTGAACATCTCTTACTGTGTTTATAGTTTTTATTCACCCAGTGATGAGTATCTAAAAGGTGGAGTTACCTCTGATTCCTCCTCCTTTAGCCTCCACATCAATTTCATTAACAATTACTTTACTAATCAATAATTACTTTAAAATAACCATTTCTCAGGTTGATGAAATGGCTCAACTCATAAGTTCCTTCACTGCCAAGATTGTCCAAATGAGTTCGGTCCTGGAACCCACACAGTGGATGGAAAGAACTCACTCTCAAAAATTGTCCCATGACCTCCAGATGTACATTGTATCACAATTACATCTGTACACAATACATATACATGGCTTTATATGAATAACATGTAAAAATTAAAGTATCAATTTGTATATGAAGGAACCTTAATTTTAGTCCAAACAATAACTCCCTTTAGCCAATCTACTGAACCAGTCATTATTTAATTTCATGCCCAACTTCTCACCCCAACTGTATGTGACCTGATTAAATCTTACCTTGATGATATATCAGTTGGGGCTGGGCAACCATGATCACTTCTCTACATTTTGATCAGTTGTGAGGTTCTTTTAATGGCCTCTGTCTGTTGCAAAGAGAAGTTATTGTGGCTGCCTAAATAAGACCTGGAGAATTTCAACAGCCGGATCTCAGATGAATAGTACATAAAATATGCAAAACAAAATTCCTGGTTGGTAGAAAGGACAGTAAATTTTTAAATATTGACATAAATGAAAAGCTTCCATTATATGAAGTAGTAAAATCCCTGGGGACAAAGGAAACAACTATGGGCCTAAGATAAGTTGGGCTATGACAGTTGCCTTTTGTTTTGCATTTTGGGTTTTGTTGTTTGTTTGTTTATTTTTTGTTTAGATATCTAAGGATTTCCCCAAAGGTGGTTTCAAGTTCATGTGAATTTTCAGGGCTCTAAAAATAACCTTGCTTCATCTCACCTCAGTAAATATCAATAATTTAACCACCACTCAGCATGCTGGTGGGAAACATGGCTCTTTGACCAGAGACATAGCTGAGCCTCTGAATAAATCACAAACTCTATGAAAATCAGGTACATCTCTGTGCAAGCGTTGCAGTTGAATCTCTGAGGAAGAGTACTGTCTATCACGTGTGAGACTCTGTGTTCAATCCCCAGCAGTTTAGGAACATTGCATACAAAAGACCTTTAAACATAGATAATAACATATTAAAAATTAAAATTGCCTTCATTTTTTTCTGCTAGATATGATAGGGATAAAAAATGTTTGCCCAAAGGGAGGCCCTTCTCTTAATACCTCCAATCCAGGAAAGTATTACTTTTTGACAGAGGGCTGTTGAAGCTATGTTTGGGATTAAGGATCTGAGGAGAGTTTTAACATATTTCATTTGAAGTAGCAATTTTAGACCAAAAAAGGTGAATATTGCACAGATCCTTTATATATCTCACCAACAATTTATTAGAGCTCATTCTTGGCCCAAGACAGACATCCCATCTCTACTATGAAATTATCTTGGAACCCATCATCAACCCACTTGATACTGGGAGTAAATACAGTAAATCAAATTTTCTTCTCTGACTGTGATATGGAACGGTGGAACTCTAACAGACTACATGGGAGCAGACTGATTAGAGGTAGACAAAACCTTTACTGAAAGATATGCTGGGGAAGTGAAGACATGCTGCTGTTAATAATAATAGTATTTATTTTGTACTTGATGTATCCAGTGGTTATGTCACTATTCTTTCCTTCCTTCCTTCCTTTCTCCCTCACCCCTTCTCCCTTCCTCCCTCCCTTCCTATTTCCTTCCTTCTTTTCTTTTCTTTTTTCTCTTTCTTTCTTTCATTCATTTCTGGCTTTTTGAGACAGGGTTTCCCTGTGTAACAGCCCTAGCTATACAGAGGTCCATCTGTCTCTGCATCCTGAGTGCTGGGATTAAAGGCATGCACCACCACTGCCTGGCCATGTCACTATTCTTATGGTGCAATGAGGTAGTTACTACAATTCTACAACTTCATTGTGACACAGATGGTGGTTAAATAAGCAGCAACAGTGTGCCATGCAGAAGGATGTGTTCCTTGCAAGTAGATGCTGCAGGATTGGATCATCTGAGTAGCATTGTTGAGCATCATCTCCATGGTACACTAAGAACACACATGACCTAGGTCATTATATAACAGGATTTTTCTTAAGAGTAATGACTAACTGCAAATGAATTTGAATTAAACATGATCACAACATAGTTATGCTCCTGGACAACTGACCTAACATCGTTAAATGGATAGACTCAGAGGACCATGGCGCAGACTAGCTTGGGGGTGGAAAGAGATAAGAAGGCAAGCAGGAGAGTGTGGGAGGAGGGAAGGATATTTGAGCTGGTAAAGGTGCTAAACTGCTGAGCTTGGACTCATTGTAGAAAATTATCAGGAGAAGTTTAGGGTTAAGTATGGAAGAATCATTTTATGTAGCTATAAAAGCGCAGTGTGGGTGGCTAAGTTGGTTGCATGGTCTCTAAATTGAGCAATGTTATGTTAAAAACAGCAAGGGAAAGATGTCTCAGGCATAAGAATTATTGATTACTGTCTTCTTCAGGGTGTAAATATAGCTTTATTATCTTGATGAACATAACTGAAAAAAATTAAATGAAAGGGGTAAGGAGCCCCATAAAACTGACAATGGTTTTGCAACACAGCATATTAATGTATAAAGGTATTAGGGCACTTTCCAATGGTTTACTAAATCAAGTCTTCCATTTCTGCTGATGACCCCCTCCACATAAGGCTAATATCAACTTGATTTGAACTTTGAACAAGAATAATTGTCAAGGAATCACTCCTTTATTCCTACCTTCCAGAAAGTAGACCATCTCAGAGCATCATCTCTCTCCTTCAGCCAATGAATCTATATCTCAGAGAGGGTAAGTCTTCCCAAGGGGAGTCAACAAAGTCTGACACAACACTTTGAGGCAGGACCGAGGGCCCCCATCCCTATATCTAGGCTGAGCAAGGTATCTCCTAAAAAGAATGGGATCCAAAATGCCAGTTCAAGCACTAGGAATAAATCTTAGTCTTACTGCCAGTGGCCCCACAGACTGTCCAAACCACACAACAATCACCCACATTCAGTGGGCCTAGTTTGGTTCTATGCAGGTTTCCCCACTATCAGTCCAGAGTCAGTGAGCTCCCACTAGCTCAGATCAGTTGTTTCTGGGGGTATCTTCATTATGGTCATGACCCTCTTGCTCATATTCTTGCTTCTTCCTCTCTTGGACTGGTCTCCTAAAGCTAGAACCAGTGCTTAGCTATGGATCTCTGCAACTGCTTCCATCAGTTGCTGGATGAAGGTTAAAATATTGTTAAATTTATAGGCACAAACAATTATTTTCTGAACATGATCCTGATAGTACAGGCAGGAAATCCTATAACTGGTAAATTAAATCACGCAAAATAAAAATTTTCTTTACAGCAAAGAACACCATCATTTGAGAGGAGAGGTAGCCTACAGAATGGGAAAAAAAAATCTTTGCCAGCTTTACATCTGACATAGAGTGAGTGCTATAGTTTGTTTTTTTTTTTTGTTTTTTTTTTTTTTTTTTTTGTAAAATTGACATTAACTAAAGTTGCCTGTGGAGAGGGAATTTTCACTGAGGAATTGCCTTCATAAGACTGGCTTGTGGGCATGTCTGTGTGGCATTTTCTTGATTAATGATTGGTATGTGAAAGGTGTGCCTCTTGGGCAGGTGAAACTGAGTTGTGTGAGAATGTAAGCTGAACAAGCCAATAAGAACCATTCTTTCATGGCTTTGTTTCAGTGCTTGCGTCCAGGTTCTTGCTGTAAGTTCACGTCCTAGTTTCCCTTGATGAAAGCCGAAGGAATACTCCCCCCCCCATGTTGCTTTTGGTCATAGTGTACTTCACACCTACCAACAGCCAGCAAGGACAGTTACTATCTTAACCAAAGAACTCAAATAACTAAAAATAAAAAAAAACAAATAGCTCAATTAAAAATTGGGTATTGGGATTAAGCATGTTTTATTTTAGTTTTTTCTTTGAATTTTAATTTTAAAGGAAAGTGAGTGAAAATATCATGGTGAGTGGATAGTGAGTTGAGGAGGATCTGGGAGTAGGTGGAGGAGGAGAAGAGCTATGATAAAATATATTTATGATAGAAGGATTTATATGAAAAAAAAAACAAATTCATAAAAGAAAAATAAAAATGCCTGGAAAATGTTTTAAATAATGTTCAACATCCTTACTCACCAGGCAAAGTGAGTTAAAAGTACTTTGAGATTTTATACCCCAGCTGAGTGACTAAGACAACAAAATGAAAATACATCTGCATTTCCACCAGAAATAAGTGTGCTGTCCCCTCAAAAAAACTAAAAGTAGATCTACCATGTGATCCATATTTAGCAAACTTGGACATATGCTCAAGGAACTCATTAGCTTACTACAAAGACACTTGCTCATCCATGTTCATTGCTGTTCTATTCATAAAAGTCAGGACACGAATCCAGTCTAGCTGTCGATTTGCTGATGAATGGATGACAAACACAGTACGTTTACACAGTGGAATATCATTCATCTGTTAAAAACGGAATTATGAAATTCACATATAAGTGGAAGGAACTGAACAATTACCTCATTCTGAGTGAAGTGATTCAGACCCCGAGAGACAAAAGTAGCCTCAGGTGTTGGGTATTAGTTTGGAATCCTTGGATGGGTGGGTGGCTTTAGATTGGCTTACTTGTACAGGTCAGAAAACCAGTAGATGGCAGCATGGGGCTTTCAAGGGAGGAGAGACATAGAGTACATGTGTTGTAAAAGGGAAAAAATAATAATAAAGTAGGAAAGGTTGGTTGGGAGTATGGATGGGAGGACAAGGTAGAGGAGAAAATGTATGTGTCTGAGATAACTAACAATATAGCCCTTTGAGAGAGCCATGTAGAAACATAGTATTGTAGAAGTTTCTTAAAATGTATACATATAAAAAATTTAAATGAAATTACCCTATAATGGGGATGGGTGATACTCACTCTCCCAGAAATCACAGGGCATCAAATAAAGCCCAGTTCTAGGAAACAGTTACTTCTATTAGGATTGTTGGTCATTTGGATATCATAGATCCCCTAAACATTATAGGTTATTACCACTAGTCTTGGTTACCCTCCAAAACTTGACACTAAGACCTCACTGCTGAAGACACCACATACTTAAGTCAGGGAACATAGAGAAATCGAGCTGGTACTGAACCAAAAACTTCATCCATGCTGGCTAAGTATCACATTGCAGGTTTTGTTATCAGAGGAGAAAAGTAATTACCAGTCTAACCCAGCTTTGAAACCTGATGGCATATGCCAGCTGGTATGATAGGGAGATACATTTTATGGAGCTAAACAATTGGCTTTGTAAATTTGATTTAGTGCTCCATGGAATGAAGATTCTAATTGGCACCATTATAGGATGTAAGAAACCTGTGGTCAGATACACCATAGGTACTAAGGAAGAACTTACTATTGTTCTGTTAAATGAACATGCTATTAAAACAACTCTCAATAACTCATCATGCTACCCATTGATTAGAGCGTCCCTCAACTCTCAGAAAAGCTTCCTTTTGCAATAGATGGTTTTTAATATAAAGATTCACAATATGCAGAGAATAAGAGTGCAAATTGTTCAACCCTAAATGAGACATCTATATCACAGTTCCTCAAGGCTCAAGGATTATCATAGAATAGTAGAAATATTGTAAGAACCAGAGACATTAGATGACTACAAGAAAGTAGTGTTTTCTGAACACATCAAGGCAGTTGCTTGCTAGAATTCATAGCAGTTACATCATCATAAATAAAACCTGTGCAAGATCAAGCCGACAAAATCCCAGAATTGATGGGGAAGGTGGTCAGGGAGACCTACCCATAGCTGGTATAGGAGGTTCTTCTGTCTATGTGTTGCTTTTATTGATTGAATAAAGCAACTGCCTTGGTCTTTTGATAGGGCAGAACTTAGATAGGTAGAGTAGACCAAACTGAATGCTGGGGAGAAGGGCAGAGTGGCAGATGCCATGAAGCTCCTGCCTGAGACTGACTCTAATTAGAATCTTTCCCAGTAAGCCACGACCTCATGGTGTTACACAGATTGGTAGAAATGGGTTAGATCAGGATGTGAGAGTTGGCCAAGAAGAGTCTAGATATAATGGGCCATGGAATAATTTAATTATTATAATTTCTGTGTGGTTATTTTGGGGATTAAGCTAGTCAAGCAGGATGAAACAAAGGGGTCCCACTTCTTTTACTACACATGGCTGAGGAGAGAAAGTTTTTTTCAAGGATGCAGCCCCTAAGAGGCTACCAATGCCCCCGTAGGTGATTTTGCACCCATAAACATACTGGCAGAGGTATCAGGGGAAAATAAAAACATATGAAACTGGGAGTACACTGAAGTAGTATTAGAGTGAAAAATGGGCATTATGTTTCATCAAAATACATTCTATTTATTATGAAATTCTCACACAACAAAAATAAATAAATATAAATAAAAGAAAATTGCATAAAACACTGCCTGGTGCAAACAATTTGCATTCAGAATTCAGAAACACTGCTAGAATTGTTTAAGACTATCGAGAGTTACAAGTTACACTTTCCACAGCTTACAAAGAATTCACTGTTCAACTGAATGTAGGAGAATTTGTGTGTATAAAATTATTGTCTATATAAGTTGTATATGGAAATTACTGGGACATGTTACCAGATGGATGAGATCTATGCCTAACATGAAGTGATGTAAGAAGGAAAAGGGAAATTTGGTTTTAGTTAATCCTTAATTAAGTGGAGGGGCAAATATGGAGAGGAGTCTACATGAGCTGGTACACATAGGTGGGTATATAAAGGTTAAGTGAAGAACTGAGCCTGCAGCCACTAGAGAGCTAGAAATTGAAAGTTGTCATCTGACTGAAAATGTATTCCCTTCTGATGAACAGAAAAACTGGTTTTATTTCTGGAAGGAGAATAGGATTAAAGAATGCCAACCACCCTCTTCTCTGGGAGGAGAAGAGGTGGCAGCACAGAGTCGAAGTTTAGCCAGAGATGGTTTAAGCAAGGCTTTCAGTCAGAGTGTGGGACAGACTAGGCCACAACTGAGAAAATGGTGAACCATGGTGGGTATTCTAGACTAGCATGGAGCCCTTTGTATTTTCTCCAGATCAATGGTGCTCAAAGGAGAGGGCCATTACATAATCCTTGAGTCCAATATCAGGACTTTTGATTTGGTAGGTCTCTTGAAAGGCTCAGACATAAGACACCTTTCACATTTTCAAGTAGGCTTGTCGTTTTCTTTTACTATACCTGAAAGTTTAATGACCTAAAATCCTCAGATACTCTGGACAGTAAAGTTGACTGATAACACCAGTGGAAACTTCTGATGAGATGATCAACATGCCAACCTCTATTGGCATTTACAACTTTACGACTGCAGGGAAACTGATCTGTAAATGGAATCTTCCATCCCCAAAGTTCCTTGCTCTACTCTGTTACCCCTTTCCATGCCCCCTGTGCCATATGTGCTGTCTTTACCCCATCAGAGAGATTATAGACTTTCAGTTCTTCTTATTGAGGGATAATTCTGCTTCTGAACAGGTCTCCTTTTGTATTTTCAAGTTACCTTGATGAATTCTAATTTAACAATAACAAATACCTATGAGTGTCAGTTATAAAAAGGGTGAGAAATTCATTTATAAACATGAGGACCTGAGTTAGATGCCCATATACTCATAGCAACAACAACAACAACAAAAGGCAAGTGTGTTACTGCATATTCAGAGTACAAATGATGTGGAGGAGGAGATAGATGGATCCTGGGGGCTTTCTGGCCAGCATGCTTGCTTAGTGAGTTCAAGATCAGTGAGAGATAGTACCTCAAATTGATTGATTGATTGATTGATTGATTTAAAAGGTGTATAGCAGCTGAGGAACAATATTCAAAGGTGTCCTTTGTCTCACACACACACACACACACATAAAACCACATACTAAATAACAAGAAAATAAACAGTAGAATATCCCACATCATCTTTCTACCTGTCCTCTATATGTATGACTTGTATATAGGTGAAAATGTGATCAGCCAGCTACCTGTTCCTGCTCCATCCTTTCCATACCTGTTGCCCTGCTTCCCTGGCCATGATGTTGTTCAGTCCAGAACAATAAGCTAAAAATAAAAAAATGCTTATCTTCTTTAAGTTGCTTTGTCATAACTTTTTATTAGAAGAACAAAAATGTAACTAATATAGGTATTTTGCTCTAGTTTTGGAAAAAAGGGTTCCCTTCTAGTCAAGAGAAGGTTTCCAATTCTATGAAGCTCAGTAGAACTTTCAAGAGAACACTGAAAGAAAGATACTTCTCCTCATGTTTTCCCTATGTTTTTTAATATAATTTTTTATTGAAGAAAAAAATTTCAGCCTCCTCCCCGCCTCCCATTTCCCTCCCTGTCTCCCTTTCCCCCCTCCTCCCTCTCCTCTCCCCTCCCCCCACTCCTCTCCCCCTCCCTCTCCAGTCTGA
>NW_026067994.1:5871539-5881437 GCF_014885135.2 Alexandromys fortis
AAATCTTTAATAAATTAAAAATAAATAAATAAAAGAAAGAAAAGCCTTTGATGGTGGGGGGGGGAAGGAGACACACAATGCTTGTGGTACATACATGACAATGTCATGCAGTGAAGTCCTGTGGTTGCTACTTTGCCTGTGTTTGTTTCCTTTCCAACAGCCTTACCAGAGGCAATTTAGAAAAGGAGAGGGATTACTTAAGCTTACACTTGCAGCCCATAATCCATCATTGAAAGAAGTGACAAGAACTCAAGCAAACAATTGAGAAATGCTAGTCGTTGGCCCACTCTCTAGCTTATTCAGTTGTCTGTGCTTTTCTAGAATTCTTTTATAGTCCAGGAGTGCATGCCTTCTCCATCCTGATATATTGACATCCCTTAAAACCATGAGCCAAAATTCGTCTGTCCTCCCATAGGTTGCTCCTGGTAAGTATTATGTTACAGCGATGGGAAAACTATTACACAATATATCCCTCCAGGCTAGAGGTCCCTTTTATGAATCCTTCCTAGTCCCTGATGCCATCATATGAAGAATTGCTCACTTTTTTAGACTGATTTTTGGCTTGTGGTTTCTGGTGCTTCTACAGCATTTGTAACCTTGTTTTGTTGCTGTTGGTTTATATTTCTGCCTTTGTGTTGTATTACAGGCTTGTGAAAAGCACAGGCTGTCTTGTTTCTCTTTGTGTGCACAACATAGAGCCTGGCAAGTAGTTGGGACATAGTGCACATTTGATTATCAAGTGGTTTATTAACTGGAAAAAATGAAAAGAGTATACTGGCATCTAAGATGGGTGTATCAAGAGTACTCGAAGAGAAAGATTAGTTTTAGTTGATAATTTTCAAAACAAACCCCAGTTGAAATTTATGCCTATTGCTCAACCATGGCACTGATGGCTTTTTAGAAAGCAAACTAATGACAGAGCCAGGATTTACACCACAACCATTGCTACCTTAACTTTCCCACTTATTTTGGATAGAAAACCTTCAGCATATACCAATTAGAGAGTCTATGTATAGGATTAAGATGTGTTATTCAAGAATGTTATATTAAGTAAGCTTAGTAATTTTTGGGTTGCTTCTATGGTGAAATAAGGCCTTAATTGGGAGTTATTCTTTCCAATTAGCTTGGAGAAAGAGTTCCCACATAACAGAAACCTCTCTGAAACATGCTGTGCTGAATAAGTTCCACCTCTTCAGTTAGTTATATAAAATTGCTCAATAGTACAGGGTGACTTGAAAGATTTTGACTGTCCTCTATCCTACAAATTCAAGTTTTCTCTGATATTCACTGGTTCATGCGACTGAGTCCAGAAACCTGGGAAAGAAAGATTTTCAGTGGTTTACACCTTCCTGGTTTATACCTTTAGTTAATCCAGATAAATTTCTGTGACTTCTGAGCCTGTGGAGTGTTGAGCTGGGATGGCAAAAAGTAGCTTTAGGGTTTAAATACAAACTTCATCTCACTGTTGTTAAAGCTCGTTCCTGTGTGTGTAAGTGTGTGTGTGTGTGTGCATGCACACATGTGTACACCAATTAGTATTGTGACACAAGGTGGAGTGATCTTGGAAGAGGGATTCTCAATTGAGCAAATGACTCCATCAGATTATCAGTAGGAAAGTATGTGTGTGTAGGGGTTCTTTGTTAAAGATTGATAAAAATTGATGTAGGAGGACCCAGCTGCTTGAGATGGTGCTATACCTGGTAGTAATCCTGAGCCACATAAGTAAGAAAATTGAATAAACCAGGAGGACAAACCTATAAACAGCATTTCCTCATTGACTGTGCTTCAGTTCTTGACTCCTGATTCCTGCATTTAGTTCCTTTCCTGAGTTTACTCAGTGGTTTACTGTGATTGGATGTATAAGCAAAATAAGCCCTTTCCTCACCAGTTACTTTTGGTTACAGTATTGATCACAGTAGTAGAAGCCTAACTAATATAATGAGAGAAGGGGGGAAGAGAGACAGAAAGAGAGAGAGAGAGAGAGAGAGAGAGAGAGAGAGAGAGAGAGAGAGAGAGGAGAAAATGTTACCTTAAGTCTAAGTCTTTATGAGTTCAAGACCAACCTAGTGTAAGGAGTGAGTTCCAGGGAAGCCAAAGCTACATAGAGAGACCCTGCCTAAGAAAACAACAAAAACAACAACAACAAAAATGAAGCCTTTGAGTGCACTCACTTCAGCTTTGAGGTCAGCATGTCTAGAACTGATTCCTCTAGTCTGTTTATGAAAACATTTGTATAAATTGTATACTTCTTTCTTAAATGATGGAAAGGATTCACCAATGAACCCTTCTAGATATGAGTTTGTGTGTATGAATGTTTTGTTTATGTATTTAAATTATTTTATATTTTTCCAAAGTTGATGAAAATAGGAGAAAATGAGATTAATTTCAGTGTCAGCTTAAAAAAATGTGCCTTTCAAGAAATTTTTTCTGTTTCAAATTACCCAATTTTGCTACCATAATGTTCTTCATATATGCTGTTAGGAAATTTTATTAACTATATTGATGGAAACTTTTTCAATCTCTATAGAAGTAATCATGTGCATTTTCTGTTCATGCTTTTTATATCAGATTCATAGAATTTGTTCGTTTCACTATTCTGGATTAAAAATTAACTTTCAAATTTTACCAGGCAGCTGTCTGTCAGTCATCACACCCACCAACCAATATAGCAGCACAAAGTGGAGTCCAACCTAGAACACCATGAAGTTTAGGGTTAAGGTTAGAATTAGGGTTAGGTGTTAGGGTTAGGGTTAGGAAATCCCATTTCCAGACCTATTTTTCTGCCTATCACTCAACCTACCCACCCTGTCTCTACCATACTGATGGGGTTCTATTCCAAGATTCATTCTTCCTGCTCCCCTGCTTACCAGTCACTGTACCCACCATGGCATCTAACACAATGTAGAGTATGACCTAGAATTTGAGATAATGAGTCACAGGACCAGTCTGTCACCCAACATATCAAGTCACCCTGTGGTCATGCAACATCAGACACCCATGAGGCAGATAGGGATACACCCTACTCACCTCACCCAAGAACAGTGGAGTATCTAACATCCTATGTCTTTGAAGCACTGCCTACTCTAAGTGCCCCTAGTTCCTGCTACTCAAACATTACCATAAGAACCTTACTAGACCTCTATAAACTTTTGAAGATGAGCAAAAATGAGAGTTCTAAGCCTACAGTAGGTGTAGTTGTTTGAAAAAGGATGACCCCCATAGGTTCGTATGTTTGAATGTTTAGTCACAAGGGAGTAGCACTATCTGAAAAAGATTAAGAAGTGTGGCTTTACTGAATGAATTATGTCATTGACTTTGAAGTTTCCAAAGCACAAGTCAGGCCCAGTAGATCTCTATTTCTACTGCCTGTGGATCCACATGTAGAGTGCTCAGCTACTTCTCCAGCACCATATTTTCCTACATAGCATCATGTTCCTTGCCATGCTCCCCACCATAATGATAAAGGATGAAGCTACTGATACTTTAAACAAGCTTCAATTAAATGCTTTCTTTTAAAAGGGTTGTCATGGTCATGGTTTCTCTTGACAGCAAAAGATCAATGACTAAGATAATAGATTTACTCCTAGACTTAGAAGTTGCATCTATTCCTTGCCTAGTTGATGTTACCTCTGAAGCCCTATATGCACACCAACCCAGGGTTTCCCCAAGACCAAGTACCAAGAACTATTCAGCTAGTCTATAGCCTGACAAATTTTGGAAATATCAAAGAAAGATCAAATCACCCATTCAATGTCATAAGACTAGATACCCAAACCAAGGAGCCCTACCAACCACTAATGCCAGATGCTTAAGCTCTAATACAAAAAAAAAAAAAGAAGTAACAAAGACAATATGTCTCCTCTAAAATTTAGCACTTTATTGTAGTGTTCCCCCAAACAAGTAAAAGCAAGTTATCCAATACACAAAACAAAAATAGCAATTACAAATATGTTTTAAGGACTCAAAGAAGATGTAAACAAATGCCTGGAAATGGACAGGGAAAAGATGAACAATTGGATGAAATAATGAAAACAAGTCATTACAGAAAAATATAATAAAAATATAGAATGCCTACTAGCTGTAAAGCAAAGGATAATAAGCCTATAGTTCATGACTCTAGAAAAGCTAAGTAGCAAGGTATACCCTAAGAGAAACATTACCCTGGGAAGGAGAAATGGGCAAGATATCCTGATGAAATTGGGAACATGGTGGGGGGAGACGGGAAAAAAAGAAGTGAAGGAGGAGGAGAGGAAGGGAGGTGGGAAGAGAACTTGAGGGAATAGGATAGTTGAGGTGGGGGAAGGTCAGAGATAGAGAGGAAGGAAAGAGATATCTTGATTGAGGGAGCCATTATGGGACTAGAAGGAAACCTGGCACTAGGGAAATTCTCAGGAATCCACAAGGATGACCACAGCTAAGACCCTAAGCAATAGTGGAGGGAAAGAGTACCTGAACTGGCCTTACCCTCTAGTCAGATTGATGACTATCTTAAATGTCATTGTAGAACCTTCATCCAGCAACTGATGGAAACAGATGCAGAGATCCACAGAAGAACACGGGGCTGAGCTCCCAAAGTCCAGTTGAAGAGTGGGAGGAGTAAGACCATGAGCAAAGAAGGCAAGACCATGATGGGGACACCCATTGAAACAGTTTACCTGAGCTAATGAGAGCTTGCTAACTCTGGCCAGTCAGGGAATAAACCAGCATAGGAACAAACTAAACCCTCTGAATGTGGATGGCAGTTGTATGGCTTGGGCAGACACTGGGGCCACTGGCAGTAGAACCACAATTTGACCTTGCTGCTTGTACTGGCTTTTTGGAACCCATTCTCTTTGGTTATAGTGGGGGAGGGCCTTGTTTCTTTCTCAAAGCAATGTGCCTTTCTCTCTCTGGGGAGTGGATGTGGATGGGAATAGGGTGTGGGGAGGAAGGTAGATGGAATGAGAGGAGGGGAAGGGTTGTGGGAACTACTTTAGCCAATAGCCTTTAAGATATCAACCCACTTGGGTGTGGTATCTTGTAGTATAAATGCTGATGTAAAACTTGCATAGTCTCTTTCTCTCTAGGATGCTGGATTCAGTTCTTGTTCCCGCTCATTCATAGACCTATGAGTCTATCCCTCAATAAAGAACACTTTATTATAATCAATTTTGAGCAAGTATGGGACTACTTTATAGCATCTATCAACATCTGGTGCCCAGATGAATCATGACTGCATATCTACTGGAACAGGCCTAAAACGTGTGGTCCATGGCCCAGAAGATCACACAATCACTGCCTGCTTGGTTTTATTTTACCTACTAAGTGTTTTTGTTCATTTGTTTGTTTTTGTCAAAAAACACTGCTGAAGCAGAGCTACCCCTTTGGTGGGCCAGTCACATAGCAACTTGACAATTTTCTAGGCTTGCACACTCTTCCCACCCCCACCATTTTCCCTGCTGTGTGGCAACTTGAACAGTTTCCATTTTGTGTTCCTGACTTATGAGCTCTGGGTTCATTGATTCTGGCCACCGAAAAACTCTCTTTATATATGGAATTGATTTCATTGTTCTTAATTTGTCAAACAAGGCATATTTGTCAGTATTTAAGTAGGAACTAATGTGTAACCAAGCAGGACTCTTCATGCTGCCTGTCACATCTCTTGGCCACGTGGCTGAAACCACAACACCTGCATGCCAATAAAGATTATTACACCTACAATTTACTGAAGTCTCATAATGAATGTAAGTTTATTTTATTAATAAATAAGTCAATAAAATTGAAAGTTATATAATATCAGGCAATATCACCATCCAGGAATTTAATTACCTTTTTGCTTATACTATAGAAGGTGTTCTGCAAGGTTTGTATGATTTTTCTGATATATCCATTTATTTGATATCAGGACTTAGCTTTGTTTTTCAAATTATATTCTTAAGAAAATGGTTTGATAACAGAATCAATAATCAAGCACTTTGAGAAATGCTACAGTCTTTACAGACTAATAATAAATAGCTAGCTGACAGGATTAATATCAAAAATCAAAAGTTAGCTGAAAAAATTATTACCATTGAAAAGGATAACATTAATTTGACACACAAAATTCAATCTGTTGCAAAGGATACTGAGAAATTATCTGAAAGAATTCATACTATTGAATTTGACAATCAAAATCTGTTTAAAAGTTATAATAAGTTATAAGGCAGAGTATCTCTCCAGGAAGGCAATCTTCATGCCATACAAATAATATCCAAGAATGAGAAGTTATCTTTAATGGAAAAAATTCATACCTTTGGATCATATGTACAGAATGGGGATCAGATATTAAGTGAGCCAATGAAATTATTATAAATAGTCACAGGTCAATAAATTAAAGCTTTACAAAAGAGAGTGGTAAAAAGATTTGAAACAATTGCAGAAATTAGTGCAACTGATGAGCAGGGGTAAAGGTACAAGGAAAGGATTTAACATTGCTTGTATTTGTCAGTTTCAGAGATGACTTACCAAGAGTTTTAGCTACTTCTCCCATAATTACCTCTGATATAACACCAAGTACTAAATACCCAGAAGGATACAAAGAATGTAAATGGATACCTATAGGTATGAATGATCTAAAAGAAATGAAGCAAGCAATAGTTTCTTATGGCTTGCATTCACCATTTGGTAAGAAATGGTAAAGACCTGGGATTCCGACAATAAGGCTACATCACACAATTGGCTTCAGTTAGTTTCAGTGGTTCTAGAAGATGGGCTGCAACTACTGTGGAAATACTATTGGTGAGAAGAGGCAAAAATTTTGGAACATCAGGGAAAAGCAAAAAGAATTGAGGCTTCCCAAGATCAAATTCTTTGTGAGGGCATGTATGCTGACATACAGGATCAAGTTCTTCCTGATGAACACATCTTGTCCCTTTTGCCACAGAGCAGCTTTGAGTGCTTGGGACAGAATTCAAGAACTAGGAAAATGAATTGAATCATATACAAGGGTTAAACAAGGTCAAAGAGAACCTTTTAGTGACTTTCTCAAGGATTAACTAAGGTTGTACAAATAAGAGTAACAGACCCAGAAGCTAGATGAGTACTTATTGAATCTCTGGCTTTTGAAAATACCAATTTAGAATACAAAATGATACTTGGGCCTTTAAAGGTTTGATCAGCTCCAATGGGTGAATGGATCCTACATACAATTAACATTGAGACATTTGACTATAATACTAAGGTTTGGGGGAAAAAAAAACAAATTCCAAAGGTATGAGGAGACATCAAAATTACAAATGATTTAATTTTTGTAGAAAAGAACAACTGAGAAGGCATTTCTAGAAATAATGTCTCCTCTGGGTATGGCAAAAATAGAAAGTCTAAACCTTCTGAATTATGTAGAAGATGTGGCAAAGGCTGAGACTGGACCAATAAATGTAGACCAACAAAAGACAAACAAGGCAACCCAATGCCATTAGAAAACTCCTTGGGGGTTCTCTTGCAGATCCCCAGGTCAAACCTGGTGTAGTCATTCTTGGTCATAGTTAAGAACATGTCTCACCAAGAATATCCAAATAAAGAAAATCAGAAATAAAAGGGGGGACATAACAACAGACACAGACAAAATACAGAGAATCATTAGGTCATATTCTGAAAACCTGTACTCTACAACATTGGAAAACTTAAAGGAAATAGATAACTTTCTGAATAAATATCACTTAACAAAATTAATTCAAGACCAAATGAACAAGTTAAATAGTCCTATAACTGCTAAGGAAATAAAAACAGTCATCAAAAGTCTCCCAACCAAAATAAGCTCAGGACCAAATGGTTTCAGCTCCGATTTCTACAAGATTTTCAAAGAAGAACCAATACCAATACTCCTCAAATTGTTCCACACAATAGAAACTGAAGTAATATTCTCAAACACTTTTAATGAGGCTGCAATTACGCTGATAGCCAAACCACATAAAGGTATTACTAAGAAAGAGAATTACAGACCAATCTCAGTCATGAACATTGATAAAAATAATACTCAATAAAATACTGGCAAATTGAATCCAAGAACACATCAAAATAATTATCCACCATGATCAAGTCATCTTCATTCCAGAGACTCAGGGATAATTCAAACTATGAAAATCTGCCAATGTAATCCACCATATAAACAAACTGAAAAATAAAAAACACATGATCATCTCATTAGATACTGAAAAAGTCTTCAACAAAATACAATATCCCTTCATGATAAAGGTCTTGGAGAGATCAGGGATACAAGGAACATACATAAACATAATAAAGGCAATATATAGCAAGCCAACAGTCAACATCAAACTAAATGGAGAAAAACTTACAGTGATCCCACTGAACTCGGGGACAAGACAATGATGTCCACTCTCTCCATATCTTTTCAACATAGATCTTGAGATTCTACCTAGAGCAATAAGTGGTATATCTGGGTCTTATGATAGATTTATTCCCAGATTTCCTAGAAGCTACCATATTGATTTCCAAAGTGGGACACTGTAAAATTCTTTCTATGTGGCCACAGTTACCCTGATACATAACTCACACAAAGGCCCAACAAAGAAAGAATATTACAGATTAATTTCACTCATGCAAAAATACTCAATAAAATACTGGCAAATTGAATCCAGGAATACATCAAAATAATGATCCACCACAATCAATAGGCTTCATCCCAGAGATGCAGGAATCATTCAACATATAAAAATATGTCAATGTAATCCATCATATAAACAAACTGAAACAAAAACAATCACAGGATCATCTCATTATATACTGAAAAACCTTTGAAAAAATCCAACACTTCTTCATGATAAAAGTCTTGAAGAGATTAGGAATAAAAAGTACATACTTAAACATAATAAAAAACAAATATATAGCAAGGTGATTGTTAACACCAAGTTTAAAAGGGAGAAAAACTTAAAGCAATTCCACAAAAATTTGGAAACAAGACAAGGATTCCATTCCCCTTATACCTATTCAATATAGTATTTGAAATCCTAGTTAGAGTGTTAAGAGTACTAAAAAAAAAATCAAGGAGCTACAAATCAGCAAGGTAGAAGTCAAAGTGTCATTACTCACATCTGGTATAATAGTATACATACGTGACCTCAAAAATTCTACTAGGGAAATCCTACAGCTAATAAACACATGTGGTCAAGTGGCTAAATACAAGATCAACTTAAAATAGTCATTAGCCTCCTATATACAAATGATACATGGTCTGAGAAAGAAATCAATAAATTAACAGCCTTAACAATAGCCTCAAATAATATAAAGTATCTTGAAGTAACTCTAACAAAGCAAGTGAACGACCTGTATGACAAGAACTTCAAGTCCTTGAAAAAAAAATGGAGAAAGTATCAGAAGATAGGAAGATCTCCCATGCTCATAAATATCAGTAGGATTAAGATGGTAAAAAATAATGCTGGGCGATGGTGGCGCATGCCTTTAATCCCAGCACTCGGGAGGCAGAGGCAGGCGGATCTCTGTGAGTTCGAGACCAGCCTGGTCTACAGAGCTAGTGCCAGGACAGGCTCCAAAGCCACAGAGAAACCCTGTCTCAAAAAAACAAAAAAACAAAAAACAAAAAAAAAAAGATGGTAAAAATAGTCAACTCACCAGAAGCAATCTATGGATTCAATGCAATACCTATCAAAATTCCAACACAATTCTTTACAGACCTTGAAAGTACAATACTCAACTTCATATGGAAAAACAAAAGCAAAAACCAAAAAAAAATCAAGATAACTAAAACAATCCTGTACAATAAAGGAACTTCTGGAGTTATCACCATCCTTGATTTCAAATTGTACTGCAGAGCAGTAATAGAAAAAAAACTACATGGTATTGGCATAAAAAAGGTGAATTAATGGAATCAAACAGAAGATTGAGACATAAACCCACACACCAA
>NW_026067994.1:5882549-5984455 GCF_014885135.2 Alexandromys fortis
TGGCAGGTATTCGAGGGAAAAAGAGAGAGAGAGAGAGAGAGAGAGAAAAGAGAGAGAGAGACAGAGACAGAGAGAGAGAGAGAGAGAGAGAGAGAGAGAGAGAGAGAGAGAGAGAGAGAGTCAGATGTTAACCAAATTGAATTCATCCTGTAGAGCTATTTATTTCTATTTTTTTCAGGTCTGTCTTTTATTGATTTTCAGCTTATCTCAGGACATTCTACCTCAGCTGTCTCAAAACTGGAATGAAATTCAGCATTTCTGGATGTAGAGAGAGAAAATTCCCCATTAAGGGCTAATACAAATGACTCCTATCTCTTAGTTGCTGTCATTCTCATACACCTGCTGTTTTGACTAAATTATTATTGTAGTTAATATTCATTTCACAGTAATTTCAGGAAGCAATGTCATTAATAAAATGCAAATATAGACATGTTGATATCTCATTTACAAATGAGTTTCCCGTTTATCTTTACTTTGTCTTCACATTCTTACAAGGTTAAAATAATACTGTCTCTTGAATATTCTTTGTTAATTCTTGGAGGGGTCATAAATTAATTTGTGAAATAAATTTAAACTTGACTTTCTTTTGATGCATCTAAAGCAAACTTCTAGTTAGCAAACTCTCAGAATTTCCCATGTGAATGTATTTTCTGAGAAGGGATTCGGGCTGTATTTAAAGTGCCCTAGAGTTCCTTATAATGCACCAGCATTCTTATTTGATTTGAAGAATAAAAGAAAGAAAATATTTTCTATTGGCATAGTCTATAGAGAATCAGAATTTAACTTGTGCATTTGTAACCCTGTTGTCACCTTGTCAAGGTAGCCCCTACTAGTTTGAACTCAGGAGCCGGCACCCTGACCATCCTGTTTGGTAAGTTTTGTAAAGAAGATGGACATTTGGTCAAAGTCCTCACCTGTGTGCAACATCCTGCTTTCGCAAAGTAGAGTTCTAACAAAACAGTAGCTGCTTACCATCGTTGTATCTCAGTTGCATGTGGATAGTCCTTATAGCAGTAAATACAGTTGACTGACAGACAGGTATTGACAAGATAGTTAACATGAACTCACATTTCACCTATAGCATGCTGATGTAAGAACACAGCCCTTATATAAAAGAAAACAAGGGAGAGTTTTTTTCTGGAGTGATTATGGTATGGAAACATAAATTCAGTTTACCCCAAATACCATGTTTCAATGTAGTAGGAGTTTAATTACATCTTTATAGTTATATTAATACTTATGTTTTACATTTATATGAAGTTTGTAGAATGAAGAAAGTCATCAAAGAATTTTCTAGATACACTGGCAGAAGCATCCAGTAGACCTCAGAGTCTGTATGATGACAATTTTAACCTTTAGTTAGTGGAAGTTAGGGATCCGTTTGTATATTCCAAAAGATTTTTTACCTGATCATCATAAGGGTGTTAAGTCAAAAATAAAATCAGGCCACAAAAGATATTTATTGGGTAAAGGTAACCCAAAATAAATTTGCTCTAGGTCTGTAACATGCTAGTTATTAATATCCACAAAAGTTCTGATTAGAACGTCAGGCTTGGAATGTTTTTTCCTAGGAACTCCAGTTCACAGCTACAATCTTCTAAGACAGATGCTTCCATCACTCCCATTTTATTTTTTGAATAAAAGAAATATTAGTGTCAGGGAAATAGCTTAGTTGTAAAGTACTTACCTTGTAAACACATGGGTTTATGTTTAATCTCCAAAACCCATGCTCAGTAGTGTGCACTTACACTCCCAGGGCTGCGGAAGCATAGACAAGTGGATTCCTGCATATCAGGATCCCATCTAGTCTACTTGTTGAGTTCCAGGTCAAAGAGTCCTCCTGTCTCTGAGACAAAGCAGATGACATCTGAGGAATGATATCTAAGGTTTTCCTTTGGCGTCCACATGCACACACACATATACATACACACACACACAAATTCTTTAGTGTATACCCATGTCCCATAAGGTTGGGTTTCATGTAAACAATTTCTTTCAATTATATAGTGTGGTTATGTTCAGTCCCCTCTCATTTCCTCCTCTCTTTGTGTGTTCCCCCACTCCATTGCTTTCTTCTGCCTATAGACGCAGTGTGAAAACCTTGTCCATGTCCTTGCAGTCTTGACTTCCTGGATATGATGCACTGAACCTCTAATTGTAAGCAAAACTTAGCCTTTCCTGTCTTCAGATACATTCTGTTAGTCATCAGGAAAGAAATGGGAATGGAAGATACACTGTATCTCTCTGAACAAGCAAAACTGGAAACATACCTTGAAATTTAGTCATTTAGGCTTGGCATGATGTTATTCATATGCAGCTATTTTATTGTAATTTGGGGAAAAGGAAGCAGTTATTGGTAATGTTGAGAATTAGATATGGCTTGGCACAAGAGAAAGAAGAGATTAAAAGCTGATGAAGCATAGTAAAATGTAATGAATTCTTGGTATAATTGATCTTCAAAATTTGCATGCCATCTAGTGCTAAACACTGGAAAGGCCTAAAGACCAGAAGGAATAAACATCATTATAATAACCAGAGATGCTTGTGTGAATGTTTAATTTTAGATATGAAAATATTCCAAGATGTTCTGCAGTATCTTGTCAGAACAAATAGCTAGGAAGCTCTCCATGATTACCAGCACCTTGTCAAAGTGACTCTGGCATCACCATGAAGAAGTTTCTCTGCACAAAGTGGAGATAATTTGAGCACCATGCCACAGGAGACAAAAAAACACATACATAATTTAAATCCAGGGCTGCTTACCAATACTAATAGCAAAGCCTGGAAAGGTGTCACAGCGGTAGGGAGGCAGAGGCAGGCAGATCTTTATGAATTTGAACTCAACCTGTTCTACATAGAAGGTTCCATGCTGATCAGGGAAACACAATGAGACCCTGTCTAAAAAACAAATAGTTTTCTTTGTAATGTATATGGTGCACATAAATGCATTCAGGCAAACACAGAAAACAATAAAATAAATATTTAAAAGCAGTAATGATAACAGTAAACAAAAAAGACTATAAAGTATGTAGTCTACTACATACATCCAATGATGTTATTAAACCACACAAAATTTCAAAAGCATTTATCCTGCTTTCTCATGGATGCTTTGCTTAATTAATCAGATAAAAAATGAGACTATAAGATGCGACCATAACCAGGCAGCCCACCTGTTCTCATGAGTCGTTGGCACCAGAAAATCAACTCCTAGCATCCTGGTGTCATAGTTAAGATGAAATAGAAGAGATCTTGCTGCAAACCATTAGGAGCAGATGGGGCTCTGACATGCAGCCCATTTCTATGCTCTGAGGTGGGGCTGACTGCCCAGGGCATTAAGGCATGAAAAAGCATGAGAATGAAATAATTAGAGTCACATCCAAAATCATAGGCACGGGGATAGAAGCTAGCCATGAAAATTTCTGGTGCTAACAAGTCCATCCAATCTTCTGGTAATGATCTCAGGCTGTACTGGAGAGGGAGGGAAGAACATGAGACCATAACTCCCCACATGAACCTTATATGGGCGAGCTTGCAGCAGGACAACTACTGTGTGAGATCAGTTCATTTTCTGAGTGAGTTTCATTTAAATCCCACATGCAAAAAACAAAAACAAAGAGTAAAATCCTCATGCAGGTGTCTATATAAACTACAGTGATCCATATCCCAACCTGTGACCTGAACAAAACTGCCTTTTTCCTTTGCCTGTCTTCTAATGGGCTCGGATCCAGAAGGTGGTAGGGGTTAGGAGGCCAAAAGCAGGTTCCAGAATAAGCTCTTCAACCCTCAGTCATGACCTTGTCCAGGAGAGACTAACTCACTTACTAGATACTTAATAACTATTGCATTAGTGTTTGGAGTTGTCTCATAGTATCTCTTATATACCTTTGATTTTGGAAAACTTTGGAACATAAGTAAAATTTAAAATAATATGATACTGGCTTCTTTCTATCTTTTTCTCTATCTCTAGTCCTATTAACAACCTTGTAGTCCTTTATCTGAGAGACAGAGAGATGGATAAATAAAGAGAAAGGGAATGTACAGATAAAGGGAGGACTGAGACTATTTGTACAAATTGAAGCCTATTCCTTACAACCCATGCCCGAGGTGTACATGCTAAAGTCAGCCACATGTGCACAGCAGAGTGGCAGCTGGATGAGGCCTGATTGCCATCTCTTTTTACTTCCTTCATGACCACAAGCCTTCTCTGACTTGCCATGAGGCATTTCTCATTGCCAAGGGTATCCTACTACAAGATATAATAACAAATGATGGCAGTCTTAGTAACCAAATGACTAGATTCCCAGGAGGAAGATGAACATCTACTTCCATAGAGTGATGTGGATCAGCATTTGTGTTTTTAAATAAGTGGATCACAAATCATATTTCCTCTGTCAACTATGACACATTTACATTGCTCAACTCTTTTAAACATGTTAGCAAATATGGACATGTATGTTATAATGATGACTAAAAAAATTAGTAAGTTAAAAGTTTCCCATTGCAATCTCAATGAAACCTCAAACATATCTTCAGTAGGTAAAATTTATGTTATTAATAAAATTAAAATTAGCTACAGTTGTAATATGGGTTATTTACAATTTAGATATTTAAGTAAGGTCTTCTTCCAGAATAAAAGATCATTGGTAACTCTGCACTGTCACCCATTCTTCAAGTTGAAAGGTAAGATAAACAATGTAATACACTTATCCTGGTCACTTCGTAGGACAAGAAAGTCATCGTTATACTGAAACAAGGAATTAGTTTGCTGGTGTACTTTGGCATCACTCTCAGGACAGAGTGCACTTTATTTTATGGCTAGAAAATAGAACAACCTCCCAGCATTACTGATCAGGATTTGACTCTAGGTTGACTTGGAGTTAAGATTCATCTATGACCAAGGAAACAGCTCTGCCCTGGTGTTCCTTCTGATGAAGTGTGGCAGTGTCTGTCTGAGTCCTCTTGTCTTGACTTTTGCTTTCAGGCTGGAAAACATCTGTGAAAGACATTTTCTTTTTTATTACATTTTTTCATTATTTTAATTTTTCATTCAATATATTTTAATCATATTTTCCCTCCCCAACTCCTCCCATATCTTCTTTATTCCCTACCCACCCATTTTTATGCTCTCTCAAAAAAGAACCAAGAAAACAAAACAAAAAAATAAAAAAAATCAAATCATAACAATGACAAAAAGGTACACACACACAAAAAAGCACAAAACAGAAACAAACAGAAGACAACAAAAACCCAGCATGGAGTATATTTTGTGTTGGTCAATTATTTAGAGCATTAGGGCTGCCTGGAGTAAGGTTGATACATCCAGTGTCACTCCAGTGGAGAAAACTGATCGCCACTCTACCGGCAGCTATCAACTGCAAACAGCTTCTTGACCAGGGGTGGGTCTTTGTGCCCACTTTCCCTTCTCCTAGTTAGAATTTTGTCTGTCTTGAATGTATCCAGGTCTTGAGCATGCTGTCACAGACTCTGTGGGTTCATACGTGCACCAACCCTGTTATATCTGGAAAATGATGTTTCCTTGGATTCATTCATCTACCATCTAGTTTTTAGCATCTTCTGCCTCTTCTTCCATGTAGGTCTCTGAGCTTTGCGAGAAGAGGTCTGATAAAGCCATTCCGTTTATGGCTGTGTGCTCTCAAGTTTGCACACTATCCAGTTGTGAATATTTGTGTTAATTCCTATCTACTGTGAGAAGAGACTTTCTGCCTCAGTTTGAGCAATGCACTGATCCATAGGCATACAGTATGTCATTAGGAGTCATTCTATTGCCTTCTTTATTTATTAGAATAAAATAGTTTTACCCTAGAGCTCATGATCTATATAGTCTCAGGTTATTCATTAAAAGGATCAAGTGTGGGTTCCTTGTTGTGTAGTGCTATTTAAATCAAATTAAAAGTTGACCGATTACTCTTAAAATATTTGCCACTAATGTACCAAGATATCTTGAGGCAGGTTGCTGTTGCAGGCCACAAGTTTCCTAGCTGATTGAGACTGACAATTACATTTCCAGGAGCATATGTGGTACCTTCCAGCACTAGGGGCACTAGTCATTAATTGTGCAGTTTCTCGCTGGGCACCAGCTTGACTTCTCCATGTTCTATGATATGGATAAGTGGTATCTTCAGCAATAGAACCTCACAGTAATATTTTGGAGCCTTATCAATAGCATTGGCAATTGCTCATAGTGTGTGGGAGGATTTATGTGCCCTGTTAGCCAATGACTCAGCTGCTTGCAACTCATCCTTAGCACTGGGAATTTTACCTTGTAGCATATGATGGTCTAGTGGGGGTATTATCTCTCCCACTATATGGTAACTCTGTTTAAATTCTGTTTATCTGTTTTAGGAAGCTTCTAAAATAATAGGCTCCCATGTGGCTTTTAAAAGGCTTTAGGTTAGTTATGTCTCCCCATATTGCCCTTGGTAACTTCCTTCCCTAGCCCCTCCCCCAACTGATCCTCTTATTCAGACCCAGACATAGCTCCACACATTTATGAATGCCTGATTTTTAACAAAAAAGCCAAAAGTACTTGTGGTAGAAAAAGACAGCATCTTCAACAAATGGTGCTGGTCCAACTGAGCAGCTGTTCGTAGAGGTAGGAAAATCTACCAATATCTATCACCCTGCCTCACATATATCTTCTGTAACTTCTTGCAGCCTTTCCAGACTGCAAGAATGGAGAGCTCTGTTTAATCCCAGAAAGGCTATGAAGTTCAGTTATAAGAAAGGACCAACTGTAGGGTCAGCACCGACTTAGCTGAAGAGCCCATGATCCTCTTAGCAGAGGTTTGTAATTCAGCAGGAAAGATGAGTTTTTGTATTCTAAAAATGAGCCAAGGCTGGTATTAGTGGAAAGGCTGGCATAAAACTAGGGATCGTTCTTCCATTAAAAAAAAAAAAAAAACTCATTGGGCAGAAGATGGAAGAGGAAGGGAAAAAGGGAGAAACAGGAAGGAAGGAGAACTATAGGAACTGTTCACAGTGCTAGACAAGAACATCTAAGTTTAAAATGGTCCTAGGACTTTCACACAATAACAGATGACTTAGAGAAACCTCAGCATAACTAGGACCAATACGTCTGAAAGTGTTTAATTGACTCTGAATGTAGATTTGTTCTTGTTAAGAGTAACACAAAGAAACGATGGAAGCACATCTAAGGCTGGGTCCTGCCTCTTCTCTGTGCCTGGCATGGGCTTTGCCATCCTATGTTCGCAAAGAACTTCTTAGGAAAGAAAGCCTTCCCTGACAGGGGAAAGAACAGGATCCCTTCCTCCAGGCATTCCACTAAGCACAGACATTCAGCTTCTGTATTGCACACTTCCCCGCTGCCAAGGGCAGCCTTTCTGCTTCCATTGTCCTCTAGTGCAATGAATTCTGGCTTTTAAAGGGAAAAATGGACCATCTTATCTTTTAAAACACATTTCAGCCAGGAGCACCGAGAGCTTTGAGGCCTCATTTGCATAATAAACTGCCCACAATGTGAGAATTCATGAAAGAGGACTGTAAGCGAACCTTCCAAATGCGGCAGAATTGAGTAAGTGACACTCGGAGGGTGATTAGTATGGACAGGAGCGATGTCTCCGTGAGTGCCCCTGCATAAACAACTTCTTTAGAGTTGGAAGCCCCGCCTGGGAAAGAGGCTGGAGCCTGCCAACCAATCCTTTTGCTGGCTTGCTGGCTTCTCTTCTGCGGGGATCACAATGCAGAAAGCTGGGGGTCAGCTGTTAGACTTGACCTGGATTTGAGTCCTAGCTGGGTGTGTGATCATGCAGAGCTTTCCTCCTCTCATTTGCAGAAGGGAAGTTAAAATGCCTACTGTGCGTTGGTCTAAGTACTCTGTGTGTGTGCTACTTTCCGAATAATAAAAATTGCTATTTGTCACAGGCTATGCTGGGTTTTTTTTTTTTTTTGTGCATTGACTTTCTAGTTTATTTTTGTTTGTCTACACTTGATATTTTTTAAATTCAGTATTGATTTGTTTATAACAAAATCTTTTTGTTGAAAATCCTCTTTTCTTGGGTTAGGTTTTGCTGTTGGCCTCATGTGATTGACTCTGCAGGGGAATGATCTTCCCTTGGTTGCAACGCCAAGGCCCAGGGAAGTGGGGACTTCTCCTAGGCCTTGGGGTGTCCAAAGTGTGTTCACATGTAATCCTGAGATTTTTAGCTCTTAATAAATAAACAACCTATTCTAAAGGAAGGCTGGCTGTCTTTTAGTTATAAATGACATAGAGTTAGATTCACAATTTTAAATGCAAAGAGATTTATTCCAAGAGCTTTCTAGAAACTGTCTGTAAACAAAGGGAAATGTGCTGCTGAAGAGGAGAGTAAAGGGGGTTTGAAGCTGGAGGCAGGAAGGGTGGAAAGAAAATGGTTTCCTTACCTAGCAAAAGTGACATGAGAGGAAATGTGGGCTTTGGAGAGGTGTAGACAAACTGAGGAAGATCCCATGAGCGTCCTGGGGACAGGGAAATCCCATCACCAGGTGCCTGTGTCAGACCAGGAGTTGGGTTGCCAGCCAGCTCAACTATGTGCTACTTTTCAAATCATGAAAATTGCTATCTATTTATCACATGCCATGCTGGTTTTTTTTGTTTGTGTGTGTGTGTGTGTGTGTGTGTGTGTGTGTGTGTGTGCATTGACATAGTACCTGAAGGTCCTATGGAGTAAGCCTGAGCCCAGCCTTCTGCGTGAGTCCGTCAGGACCCCACAGAGAGATGATAATTCAAGCAGGACTTCCCTTATGCCTGGGAGATTTTGAGACAGGTGATGATCAAACACCAGTGTTTTAATAGAGCCTGTGGAACCAGGCTATTTTCATGATCGCGGTTTCAGCACAGCACAGTTTAATCACATCAGGTCTTGAAACGACTGGTGGAGGCTGGGACATTTCGAGTAGCAATGCTTTCACTTTTACTGCTAAAACTTGTTGAGATAAATTTTTTAAAAATCATTCTATAAACCTCAGAGCTCCTGTGAGGTTTTAAAAGCCTCATCCCAGTTAATCTTCTGCAGACCCTTCCTGCCAGGCCCCACTCAGTTTGGCAAAAATAGATCCAGTCTTATTAACACTGCTTGACTTCTCAATACTTAACAGGATATAACGTATGCAATCAATTTAATTATTTGCATAATAAATTTGCTTTTAAATCATCATTGTTCTATGATCCCTAGTGCTGTTATTAATTATGTTTATCAAAATTAAAGAGCAAAAACAAATGTGGGTTTGTCTGAAAAGTCAAAGTGATTATTCCTGACTACCTACATTTGTCTTGGGATTGCTTGCTCTTGGCAATGCATTAAGAATTCCCAGTGTATCATCAGTTTCAAGAATGACTTAGGGAGGCTTGAGCGCTAAGCTCAGAAAAGCCTCTTGGGTAGGATAGATTGTACAAGCAGTCATCCTGAGCTTGCCCTTGGACATCCCTGCTCGGAACTCCTAGTCTTAAAAGATTGGCTGTGAGAACACTGGGTGGGGGTGGGGCTCATGCTATACTATTCTTTGCCCAGCCCACCAATTGCATTCCCTATAACTTCAGGCCCTGTCTAGCTGTATCCTTAGACTCCCTGCTCCTCCACAGGTCATTCTTATCTTGCCACTTTTAGAATTCCATAGTTCTTTTTTTGTTCACGTATTTTTTTGTTTGTTTATTTGCTTTGTTTTTTTGAGACAGGATTTCTCTGTGTAAGAGCCCTGGCTGTCATAGAACTTGCTTTGTAGACCAGGCTGGCCTTAAACTCACGGAGATCCACTTGCTTTCTCCTCCCAGTTGCTGGGTTATAAGACATGTGCCACCACCACCTGGCTCTCCATAGTTCTTAGAGACTTTCTGATCTAAGGTAGAAGGGAGTGAGTTAAATCATGTCTCTTATTATGAAAGCATAGTCATTTCATCTTATGTACAATAACCAAAGTGAAGCAAGGCACAGCATTCATAATCCCAGGAGACAGAGAAAACCATTCAAATACTCAATATTGGCAAATCTTTGTTTCCCTTGTAATGATATTTTGTGGTCAAACATACTAGAGAGATCTGTGCTGTGAAAGCTGTAGGAAAATTGTACTGTGTGATACTCACTTAGCTTCTGAATCATCTTATTGTTTAAGGTTTTATCACATAAGATGTACATAGAAAGAGCCATGCCCATTGTTTCAGTGACCCCCAGATACTGTCTATGTCAGCTTGTCCTTGCATAGAAGTGAAGTCATCTTAGTGGCATCTTGTCCTGCAGCAGCTACCATTTCCTCTGATCCTCACAACATAACTGAATGTGTGGTTCCACATTCACTTCCTGACCAGAATAGCTTTCACTTAGTGCTCTTCTGCTGCCTCTTCTTTCCATAGCCCCTTGGTACAAAAGTAACTCTTTGTTTCCAATACACGACTCCATTTTCTGTTCTTCATGGTATCTGTTATAATGTACATTCAAACACATGGTAATTCATTCATAGTTCATATCCTCTTCAAAGATTTGCATTCCATGAGTAGGTGAGTAAATTTACTTATTATTAAAATGCCAGAGTGTAGCTGAACATTACTTTAACTGTATAAAGATATGTTACATTTGTTTATGTTACAGAATATTACTTTAACTATATAAAGGTGTGCTACATTTATATCATTTATGTAAAGATGTATTGCATTTGTTTTACCTTGCCTGCCTAAGGCACCTGATTGGTCTAATGAAAGGCTAAACAGTCAATAATTAGGCAGGAAAAGGGTATGTGGGGCTGTCAGACAGAGACAATAAGTAGGAGATAGAATCTAGGTTAAAGAGGGAAGAAATGAGAGAAGAGAGAACTAGGGAAGAGGGGCTCCTGGGGCCAGCAAGCCAGGCAGCTGCCAGACATACAAAGAAGAAGATGGAAAAGTAGGATATACAGAATGAAAGAAAGGTAAAAAGTCCCAAGAAAAAGCATAGATGAAGAGAGACAGGTTAAAACATGTTATGAGTGCTTGTGGAACAAGCATAAGATAAGGCCAAGCATTCATAACTAATAGTAAGTCACCATGTCATGATTTGGGAGATGATTGGTGGCCTATGAGGAAGTCTGCTACACCAGAGTCCTGATGTGACAAATGTCCTCACAGATCTTGACCAATGAAATAAATTTTATCTCAACTCTATAGAAAACTGCCTAGGCAGTGTGACAGAGAAAGAGGTATGTGCTAAATTTGAAAGATGTGGTACCTAATCCTGTCATAGCCCTTGACATTTGAAAGATCATTGTACCACTCTGGAGCCATGGTCCCCACTGGTACATGATGCAGTTTAGATGGCAATGCTTAGAGCTGTACAGTCTGTAAATGTGAAAGTGCTTCAGTTCTTGGGATTTCCAAAACTGACATTTTATATAAAGAAGTGGATCTTGCAGTACTTGCTTGCTGTGTTTTTTCTTATAGCTAAAAACTTTTTACTGCTTTACAGATTATTTGTTAGGGATCCTAAATTGTACAAAATTTTAGTTATGGATTTAAAAAGAATCTTTTGAACATTACTAAAAATTTAGGTTGATATTATCCACCAGTCTGATAGTAGTTAAAATGTAGCCACCGGACTATATGTATGGCTTATATGAAAGTCAAAGAACATGTTAGTGTAACCCCATGCACACAGACAATATAACGTGGTGAGAGATAAATGGGAAAGAGATGGTGATGTGGGATTACACTCTGTATGCTGTGAATATGCTTTATTATCATTGGTTAATGAAGAAAGCTGTTTCAGCTGATGGATTAGCAGAGAAAAGCCAGGTGGGAAATCCAAACAGAGATATATAGAGAAAGTAGGTACAATCAAAAAGATGCCATGTAGCTGCCAAAGGAGAAAGACAACAGAACAGAACCTTACTCAGTAAGCCACAGCTTCATGGTGTTACATGTATTATTAGAAATGGGTTACTTTAAGATGTACAAGTTAGTAAACAAGCAGCCTGAGCTAATAGACCAAACAGTGTTGTAATTGATATAGTTTCTGTGTGATTATTCAGGTATGGGTGGCCAGGAAATGAAAGAGCAGTTTCCTTTGACAAAATGGTGCCTAACATGGGACCTATACATTTCTAACTAATCTGCATGGCCAGCTACACACTTCAGGTTAAGGTACCTGTATGTCAACTTGGGTTTAGGAAGAAAATAGATGAGGGCGTACCTGCCATTCTGAACCCTGCCTGGGAAAGCAGCTGGATTGGATCTGCTAAGCACACAGAGGCAGGAATGCATGGCAGATTCACACCACCATACATGAAGAGATTAGCAGGCTGCGCAGCATGCTGCATGGCAGACTCGGATTTTATTCATACAAAAAGGGTTTATGTGCTGCATGGTGCTTCACACAGGTGAGGTAGTGAGCATGGCTCCTACTCAGAAGTTCCAGAGCTGGCAGTAAATGTACCTTTGCCATATTGAAAGGCCAAGAGAGGTGGAGCCAGCATCCAGAGCTGCTGCAATTACACTGTTTACCATTTTAATGTGCTCCTTTGTCAGAAACAGATTTCAGACACACATTCAGACACACAATAGGACATATTCAGACATAAAAGAACTCTAAATGAGACACGGTGTGTTTAAAAAGGTACATAGGCTTGGGAAAAGAGGAAAAAGAGTATAGACAGTTGTAAAAAGAAGTAAAGTCTTTAAAGAGACAGTAAAAGTAATATAAAAGAGTACATACAGTCATAGATTAAAGGAATAAAGAAAAATAAGCAAAGTAAAGATGGAATATACACAGAATCTAAATTATGTATATTATTGTGTTTTATTTGAATTTTTAGACTGCAGAGAGATATTTGATTCCTAGGGCTACTAAGATATCTTGACTTCAGAATTTGGGTCTAAGAATATGTTGCTTTGGAAAAGAGGTTCTGATTTTGTTTCAACAGAGGATGGGAACCTGTGGATTCCTTTTGGCTAATGTGGTTTGATAGAACAAGATTTCCCTCAAAGGGTCTCCATGAACCCTTAAAATACTTCCCCTAATAAACAGCAGGAAGTAGTTTGGAGAAAACTATGTCCAAATTTCCAAAATGATTGTTTATAAATGTTTGTTTTCATTTAAAGGGAGATAAGATATAGAAATGAATACCTTGAATTTATATGAATCTTGGTATATTGATACAAATTTAGGGTTGATTTTGTTACACTGTGTATATTTAATTCTACTCTTGTTTTATATATATATGAGCTTATATAGCTCATGTAAAAATGTGATATATAATTAAAAAGTAAAGATTACTAGACAGTCATTTATAATACTCAAGCTTGTCAAGTTAGTTAGGATTTCTAGATATACAGAGATATATTTCAGTTAAATAGATAGTCTTCAGCACTTCAAAGACCTATGTATGGACTATGGCATTTAAAACGTTTTAAGAACTTAGACTTTTCTCAGCAGTGAGACATGTCTGCTTCTGTCAGCACCAATCTACTTCAGGAGAATGATGGGCACCAAAGAGGTTCATTATGGAGTTTGCTAGACATTTGGACAAGAAACTGTCCTGGCCTAAATGCTTGATAGTATGTTGTATGAACTGGACATGCAGGACCTACAGAAAAGTGACTGTTGAACATTCCAAAAGACAGGATGTTCTTTCCAGGTTTTTGCTTCATGGACGAAACTGGCAGACATTCTGCAGGACATATAAGAATAAGAAAATATAGGCAGAACAGATCTTTAAATTTCCTGCTTCGCTGAAAAGTCTGCCAGATACTTTGGGTCTGTGGGCTAACTATGAATTCCCCAATGTTAAAAAAGAACTTTGGGTGACTATCCAGGCAGTGAGATGTCTCTGTCAATTCTAGAGTTTTGGAAGTTGCTTACAATGTACTTCCTGTTTACTTAGATATTATTATATCTTTATGGGGGTCTTTGAAAAGTTGAAGACAGATAGTTATAATTTCCCTTAGTTATAACAAAGAATAAATTAGATATAAAACTTTAGAGTCACAAAGATAGATAGACAAAAGAATATTTTCCTTAATTTGCCAAGTGTGAATTTGATGTGGGATTTCTGTGGGATTACTTCAGAGCTGAATTGCCAGAAGCGAACAAGAGGCCTCCTTATAACATAAATGGACTAAATATTGTAACTATAAGTCTTGTTTGACACCTATTTTGTCATATGTAACTTTACTATGTTAAAGTTAAACGCTTACCTTTTAATTAGACAGAAAAGGAGAGATTATATGGGACCGCTCTCTGTATGCTGTGAATATGTTTTATTATCATTGGTTTATGAAGAAAGCTGTTTCAGTCAATGGATTAGCAGAGCAAAGTCAGGCAGGAAATCTGAACAGAAATATATAAAGTAGGTGCAATCAAGGAGATGCCATGTAGCTGCCAATGGATAAAGATACCAGAATAGACCCTTACCCGGTAAGCCACAGCCTCATGATGATACACATACTAATAAAAATGGGAGAATTTAAGGTGTAAGTTAGTTAATAAGAAGCCCAAGCTAATAGGGCAAGCAGTGTTGTAATTCATATAGTTTCTGTGTAATTATTCAGGTCTGGTAAGCCGGGAAATGAAAAAGCAGTCTCCTTGCACAAGGTGGGTGTTACACATTGCTGTCTATGATTCTTTGACTTTGATTTTCTATGACTTCCTTGGTGTCTGATCAGTTGAGCATTCAGACTAAGGGACATGAAGGAAGGCAGGTCCTGAATATAATTGTATCTCTATACACGTTTTTGGCCAGTGATGGTAAATAGAAGGCCAAAGCAACTGCAGTAGGTCGACATCAGGAATGAAGAAAAACCACATGATATCAACCCTTGAATTCCCCAAGGGATCACAATTGAGCAAATAGTGACAAGATGAAGTACCCAATTGGGAAAGTGCCAGAAACACAGTCTTGTGGTTTCTTACCATGACTCTAGCTGAGACTAATAGACATTCTGTAAAATTTTAACTCTTCTGCCTCTTCATTAACAGTTAGCTTCTATTTCTCAAATAAATTTTCTCTTGGAAGAATTATTAATGATCTTGACAGATTTTCCCTTTTCACTTTCTTCTCCCATTTCTCTTGCCCTCACATCATTTCAGATATTGTCCTCAGAACCCTCCTTCCTCCATCATGGGAAAAAACACAACATGGACCTTCTTATCACGTGTGGTTTGGAGAAGATAACAGGATAACTGAGGTAGTGGAGAGGTGGCTGGGAGGATAGACAAAAGCCTTGGGGTGGGTTGCCAGGGATGAAGAGATAAATGAGAGGAAGAGAGGTAGAGGATAGTTTTCCTGAGGGCATCACATATGTAGACCCTAACATACAATTAAGTAGAAGCACTTGGAAAACCCAAAGATTTTCATATTCTGGATTGAAACATATCTTAGCCATAGACATACCTAGAAGGCTTCAGGAAAGCAGGAACAAACATACTGAGAAATGCTAGAACTATAAGTCCTGGAGCATCTCTGAAGGTAGAACTTGCCAATTTCTGTTTTCAGTATAAATGAGGTCATTATCTCTGAGAAACTGTCATGAAATTCTAACAAGAAAAACTTAGTCGGGAGCTGGAGAGATGGCTCAGTGGTTAAGAGCATTGCTTGCTCTTCCAAAGGTCCTGAGTTCAATTCCCAGTAACCACATGGTGGCTCACAACCATCTGTAAAGAGGTCTGGCGCCCTCTTCTGGCCTTCAGGCATACACACAGACAGAATATTGTATACATAATAAATAAATAAATAAATAAATAAATAAATAAATAAATAAATAAATATTTAAAAAAAAAGAAAGAAAAACTTAGTAATTCTTAGTGCTACACAGATAGAAATGTTGTAGGAGGCTCCTTGTTTGTTCCCAGCTGCTCAGTCCCAAAATAAACACACAAAACTGTATTAATTAAGTCACTGTTTGGCCTATTAGCTCTAGCTTTTTACTGGCTAACTCTTAAATATCTTAATTTAACCCATTTCTATTAATCTGTATATTGCCACATGATTGTGGCTTACCGGGTATAGTTCCATTTGGTGTCTGTCTCTGGCGGGGCTACATGGCATCTCGCTGACTCTACCTTCTTCCTCCCAACATTCAGTTTAGTTTTCCCTGCCTAGCCTAGCTGAGTTCTGCCTTGCTATAGGCCAGAGCAGTTTTTTTATTCGTTAACCAATAAAAGCAACACATAAACAGGAGGACCTCCTGGTGCAGGAGAATTGTTTGTATTCTGTCAATCATGTTTCAAATAGATGCTGATTGGCCAGGCAGGAAGTTTAGGTGGGAAAACCAGACAGGAAGTAAAAATGATGCTACCTCCCCAATCAACGACTCATAGGGAGGTAGCGATGTACTTGACGCTTAGGTTTTCATTTAATAATGCATGTCTTCTTTGAGGAGCATGACTCAGCCATGCAGGGCACCTCTGTTCATACTCCTTATTAATTTAGCTTACAAACTAATAATGATATAGCTTCTTCCTACATTCATAAGTTTAGCTAACCCAGAGGCCTTCTCCCTGATTAAGCATTTAGCTCCTGACATCTCCCAGTCCCATTATTTCATTTCACATGTGTTCCACTACTTGATTATATATGTTTAACTTGGGGGTAAGATCATATGTTCTCATGTAGCCTCATCAGGCACACTTCAGTTTTGGATGATGATTCCCCATTCCCAAAACTCCACTAACTACTTTTCTGCTCCCAGTATCCTCACTATATACTTTCTTTTCAACTATTTCCTGTTGTTCTCCCTTCCTGTGTGCATAATGTGACCAATTTCTGGTTTCCTGGCTTCCACATATGCTCTGAGTTAAATGCATGCAGCATAAACAAATGTAACACATCTTTGCCTAGTTAAATAATTATTCTACAGCCTTTTGTTTAAGTAAAACACTCCCATACTACCACATACATCCAATTACACATACATATAAACCCACTCCCCTATAAACAGAAAAGGCTTGTCTTTCTCATAGAAAATTATAGAAATAAGGCTGTTTTATAAGAGTTGATCAGCACAGACTTTGTTTTATATCAGTGGTCAAAAATGACATGTCTCTAGGGCCTGGGAAAGGATAGACAGTAATAAGACAAAAATGTGGGGAGCCAACCACTTGGAACTGTCTAAACAATTAGGTGTCTCGTCCCTGAGGCGGTCTGACTCTCCTTCTCTCAACATTACTAATTGCCTGTAGCTCTTCATCTAGGGGATCAGAATATGATAACCAAGGATTGAAGATCATATGCCTGTATGGAATACCACAATGAAATCATTGTTTTGTAAAATGAATGGATGTTAATAATTTTTTTGGGAAGCAGTATGATAAAAATGAAGAGGACAGAGTTCACCATGATACAAACCTCATGAAAATGAAAAGCAAATTATACCTCACCAAGAATGGCCATTTACAGTAGGTATTAAAGTTCATTTGTTCCTCCTTCTCTAGAGTTCTACTTCAGCTGTGATCAAAACTTGGCTTGGTGGGAGTACTATTTTCTCTTACACTGCTTTCTTTTAGTAGGTTTAAATTGTTTTATATCATTAATAATGTTTTTTGTAAGTGTTTTACCAAATGCGTTATCTGTACTTTGCAAAAGACTTTGGTGTCCCCATGCCAATCAGTGTCTAGTCTAGTGATATTTCTATATCTATGCATGGATATCACATGGGACTGTGATTGACTGGTTGACTGTGTTGCTGAATACCTATGCGATGTATTGTATACCTTTGTGAACTATTTTCAAAATTTTCCCTACCTCAAAGCGATTGTATCTGTCTTATAACAATGAAAAGATTTAACATAATGTCAATACAAGAAATAATCAATAAAGTTAATACTGATAAAAGTGGAAAAATATAAATTACCACTGCAGCTAAGGTTGACAGTATTCCTGTGATTAAGATTCAAAAATGTGTAAACTATAGACTTAAGATCTTTGGTTTTTCTCTTTCCATTCATAGTGCTGATCTGAAAGAGTATTTCCCTACTTGTATATGTGCACCCTTTTCTGCTAGTCTATATCATTAGTAAGAAGAAATCTGGTTTAAACCAAGGCTAATATAGAAGACTAAGATAAAGTATATAAAGTCACTATTTCTATGAATGTATACATTAATTAATTTTATACATTCATCTACATGACATTAGAAAATCCAAGGGATTTGTAATTTTATTACCAGCTTCCAATTTGAAGAATAACTTGACAAATAATTAGTAATATATTCACAGCAATCTTCTCATGATAAGTGGCAAGAGAGAAAAAAAAATGCTCTTTAATGGTGAGTCCTCAAGCGATGCCTCATTATTATTTTCTGTGTCATCCTATTTGGTTATTAAGGTTATCATGAAGGGTGATCATATTCCTTTTTACAGAAAAGCAACCTGAGATCTTTTTATTTCGTTGTTGCCTTTATCTTTCTAAATCACCCTATCCCTATTCAGTAAATTCTGTTTATTTTGACTGGGGATAAATTTCCATGATAGAACAATTTATTAACACAAATAAGACCACTATGGAAAATTTATATACTAAATTGAGGCCTGATTCCACCTCACTAATTATAGCACTTACTCCGTCTTTTGAGCTGGTTTCATTCTTTATTCATTAACTCACTGTAGACACCCAACATTTGGAATCCACTGAAGAAACTTTGGATCTGAAAAAAAAATCTAAAACATCTGGCAAAATGCTGTAGGCCATGTAATTGACAATCTTATGTATGGGTCAATCCCAAGGAGTATCCATGAAGAAATAATTGAGGAGAGAGCAATGAGTCTTCCATCTATAGTTTCCTGGGAATATCATGTTTTTCACAGATAGTTTTGGACTCCAGTAGGAAGACAATACTCATTGTAGCTCCTGCTGTCTCTCCCCAAGATCACCTCTGTTCTTATCTTGACAAGATCTCAATTTGTATTAATATCAACACATCATGAAAAGGGCCATTTCAAAGCTTAGTCTAACTCTGTATCATTGAGGATATCTGTCCTTACTAATCCTATTTATGAATGTAAATTTTCTTCTCAGTACTTTTTAAAAAAAAATTTAATGATTTCATTAGGAACGCATTTTTTAAAAATGTCTTTATGATGTCTTTTCTCAATATTTTCTTGACTATATTAATTCTGTATATCACAATGCTTTTATGTATCTATTATAAATATGGCACAATTAAGTACCAAACTAAATTACCTCTATTAAAATAATCATTGTTGAATAACAGTAGAGAATGCAGTAGAGCAATACCCTTTAATTTTTTATTCTTTCATAAGTGCACTAAATTTTGGTTAAAATAATTAGTTACATATTTAGGACTCAGAAGATTTAAATACTTATAGAAAACTTGGTGCATATATCTAAGAAAATGACTGTATTTCTTTAGAAACAATGTATTTCACTGCATTTTAACTTTCTGTACGTGTTTTCTTCCCATCAAGAGAGGTCAATGTTATTCTGGAAGAATAGGTTGAATTTCTGTTACAAAACCAATCAGGCCTCGAGATACAGTTCAGTGAAAAACCTTTACCCAGCATTGCCATGGCCTGAGTTTCTAGTCCCATTGTTTCAAAAACAGAGCCAGAGATTGCTGTCTTTTAAAGTTCATTTCAAATACAAAACTTAAATAAAGCCCAGAAACCAAAATCAGATAACAACCTGAAAAAATGAGAGACCGCAGGGAGCCGTGGAACTGGCTTGGCATGGCTGCCTTGAGAGATATGTGTCATAGATTTTATCAGGCTGGAGTCTATGGTTGCTGGGGCACGAAGTGCATGCCGGTTCTGAAAGAGTGATGCACTCAGACGGCAGTGAAGAGTTCAGGTCACTATGTGTTTCTCTGTATATTCCCTTAGCAGTCAAGGAAACACGAACACTTGGAAGGACAATTGGTCTTAGACATTAATCTTGAATACCCTGTATAGCTTGCAAACTTCACTGTATCCTGGCAAATACAACTATATTGATTCTGGCAATTGCCATTTTATTCTGCTTCTGATAAACATATTAAAAGTCTGATTGCGCTCAACTCTCACAGCCTCAGTCTTTGGGTGGCTCCTCCAACAAAACCATATCAGATGATCTTGGGCCCAGTAAGTACTAGCACTTACAATAGACCAATATCCCTGATGAACAAGTATGCAAGACTCTTAAAACATTTATAAACCACATTTAATAATAAATTATAAAGAGCGTATGTCACGATCAGACTGGTTCTATTCTGAGCGTGTAAGGAAGTGTCTACATTTGCAAAATAATAAAAAGATGGCCACTCTGAAAATTTTAAGATATTGACAAAAGAAATTTAAGTGCAGATGGAAAGAACTGTGATTATGGGCTGGCAGGATTAATTTTGTTGAAAATGGCTACATTACTTAAAGTATTCAACAGATTCATTGCAATGTCCATCACTATTACAGTGACTTTATATATACATATATTTAGACGTATATATGTATAATTAGTAAATGCAAACATAAAATTTATATAAAAGCACAGAAGACTGAATAGACAGAGCAATCCCAGACAGCACGATTAACCCTGAAGGTATTGACATACCTGCATTCAAACAACAATTCACACCCACAGTAGCAAAACACATTAAATGGCACTGACATGAAAATAAACACATGGACCAACAGGATAGAATTGAGGGCCTGGGAATAAAACCACCCAGCTACCTAATTTCTCACAAAGGCACCAAAATCATGCGTTAGAGAAAAGATAGCCTATTTAATGAATAGTACTGGAAAACTGAATATCCACACACAAAAGAATGAAGCTGGATCCCTTCCCTCAAACAGTATGAAAACCAGTGAGCAATAGATCAAAGATGTTTGTATGCGACCCAAAACTCTTCAGTTACTTGGGAAAACATCAAGGTATAGGCATTGGAAAGAGCTTTCCTTAGCATCGCCAATACTTCAGAAAGTAGTAGCAGGACGTCATGCATGCGATTGCATAAAATGATGTCTTCTTCATAGCAAAGGAAATAATCGTTAGGAATAATCATCAGATTGAAAGAGAACAGAGTGAAACTATTTTCTAATTAAATATCAGTGGATTTATCAGTAGTATTTATAAAGATTTTAAAAAATAAACATTAAAAAATAATTTATTCTTGTTAGTTTATTTTTTGAAGGATAAGGTTTTCTATTTTTCCACACTGGTCTCACACTTTTGGACTCAAATTATTTGCCAACTTAATATTTGCAATTAGCTAGAAGTACAACTGCCTTCTTACAACAAAGGTAACTTCAGACAGGGTCTCACTGTGTGTCTCAGACTGGCTTCAGTCTTGTCCCAGTCTCTGAAGTGCTGAGATGATAGGGGTGTGTGTGTGTGTGTGCGTGTGTGCGTGTGCGTGTGTGTATCATTACCTGGTTTCAAATCAGGTAGCCTTTGGAACTGTCCTATTGGATGTTGAAGGAATAGCATAACATGCACACTTAACTCATCGGCAATTACTAGGGTCTTTATTTGTTCTCTGTCTTAAATAAACAGCTGTATAATCAGCTGACAATCTGAGGTAGATTGTGTAGGGTACATTTAGGAAAAGTCACTGCACAAACATATGCATCAATAGATCAACCCACATGCCCTGAGGGGGGAAATGCAGTTTCCAAAGTTCAGATATTTCATTGAATAGAGTAGATAGTTTAAAAAATAGCAAAACAGACATATGCAAAACAACAACAAAAATTGAGTCACTCATGCAAAGAAAGCAAATGGAAAGAAATCATGAGGACACCCAGGTGTGTGTGTGTGTGTGTGTGTGTGTATGCATGTATGTATATGTATATGCTAAACTTTCAGAGATTTTAGATAAGTTCATATATCATACCTAAATAACTTAAGAATAAAAATATATCTTATCCAAACCAACATTGTTAAGTAAGTTGGACATTTGAAAATAAGCAAGTAGAAATTCTGGAACTGGAAAGTCAAATGGCTATTTGAAATATGCACTAGAAGACCTTAATAGTATATTTTAGCATGCACGGAAAAGAACTGGGGGCTTAAGAAGTAGATTAAATTTTATTTACCAGACTGCAGAAAGAAGATAAACAGGAAAGAATTTAAAAAGAAATGAACAGAGCCTCAGGGATCTGGTCGACCCTTCAAGTGCTCCAATATGTGTCTGACTGTCCATAGAGGAAAGGAAATGTTAAATGGAAATAAGTATTTGAAAAGTAATGAAAAATTTTTTAAGTTCGATGAAAAGCATTTACATTACATGCTGGCTGTGTCGGTGACTGAAACCCAAGCTCTGAAAAGGGCAGAGATTGGCAGAGCACTGGGTCTTGCTGGCCACCACCTCGCTGAAAAGGAGCTAGGCCCAGGTTTAGCATCTGAAGCTGCTTCCAGGGAGCAAGGGAAAGAGGTTAAGAGGAGGTATTTTATGTATGCATTTGCATATTGTGCTGGCTATTTTTATGTTAACTTGTCACAAGTTGGGGTCTTTCAGGAACAGCAAGCCTCCAGTGAGAAAATGCTCCCTCCAGACTGGCCTCTAGGCAAATCTGTCAAGCATTTTCCTGTGTAAAGAATGATGTAGAAGAGACAAGCTCACTGTAGGTGATGCCAATCCTGAGCAGATGGTCCTGAAAGGACAAGAAAGCAAGCTGAACAAGCTATGGAGAACAAGGCAGGAAGCAGTAGTCTTCCATGGCTTCTGTTTCGGGTCCTGCCTTGACTTCACCCAGTAATGGACTGTAATCTAGGAGACAAAATAAACTACTTTTTTCCATCTTGATTTTGACCATGGTGTTTTATCACAGCAACAGAAACTCCAGCTAAAATACATATACTACACATAAACAAGGGCACTGAGACAAATGGAGAACTGTAAAAACAGCCAAAGAGAAGTTGCTCACCATGCCAAAGGGATCTTCAGTAGCTGCAAAGAAAAACAGATCCACAGATCCACAGATCCACAGAAGCAGTGGAGGCCCTAAGACAATGTCAAAATAATACAACAAGCTGGCAGACTTGTTAATGGAGAATTCTATACTCAGTGTATTTCACAAAGCCCAATGTATTTCCTTGATGCGAGCACTCAATAAACTAGAAATAACAGATTTTTGGAGTTCATCTGTTTGCTTTTTATGGAATACACTATGAGGACTATCATCAGCAATTTCCTTTCTGTGCAATGTGGTCGACTATACTTGCATAAATTAAGATGACTGCTGTACCCCCCAGCAATATGACTGTTGTCTGTGTATGACTGTATGCATTAATCATTTAAATCTTTAAAACTGTTGAAATAATACTGTTCACTGAGGTTACCAGCTGCATCGTAGTACAGCTAGGATTTAACCCAAATATAAATCACCAAATCTGTGTTCTTAGACATGCGACATCTGAACTACACCTTAACTTTGTAAAGGACTTCAAGTGCAGTATCTTACTTTACCTCCATAACAGCCGTGAAAGCAAGCAGATAAACAAAAGAAGCACTTCTACTTTATTTATGTGACTGCCAAGAATCAGGGATCTTATAGTCACTTTTCCAAGACGGTCCATTGATAAGTTACAGGATACGATATAAACCGAGTTCTAATCCTGATGCTAGAGCCATGCTTCTCTTATAGGCTAAGTCATACTCTCTCTTAAACATACCCAAAGTGCACAGCTCTTTGTGGTGGACATCGAGAGAATGTGTGCACTGAACAAGATACAGTTATTCTGGTCTATATGAAATATGGATTTACATCTCAAGGTCCAAATCAGGAGCAGAAGGAGAGCAAGCACGAGCAAGGAACTCAGGACCACGAGAGGTGCACCCACACACTGAGACAATGGGGATGTTCTATCGGGAACTCACCAAGGCCAGCTGGCCAAGGTCTGAAAAAGCCTGGGTTAAAACAGGTCTCACTGAACATAGTGGACAATGAGGACTACTGAGACCTCAAGAACATGGGCAATGGGTTTTTGAGCCTACTGCATGTATTGGCTTTGTGGGAGCCTAGGCAGTCTGGATGCTCACCTTACTAGACCTGGATGGAGGAGGGTGGTCCTTGGACTTCCCACAGGGCAGAGAACCCTGATTGCTCTTTGGGCTGACGAGGTGGGGGGACTTGATTGGTGGAGGGGGAAGAAAAGGGGAGGTGGAGGTGGGAAAGAGACAGAAATCTTTAATAAATTTAAAAAATGTACTTTGTAAAACTAGAAAAAAAAGAAATATGGATTTACAAAATCATCTGCACCCATCTACAGTTTTAATTGTAAGAGAATCTACTCTATCATTTAGAGGTTGTACGAGAACCTTGGTCCCACTTGGAGATGTAAAAAGCAAGTTTGCTTCCTGAAGGGCCTTTTACATGGAGTGGTGCTTTAGTTGGTGAGGAGGAACAACCAGTGGGTTGCAGTCTAACTTAGACAAATGTTTTTGTGTCTATCTCTCTACCTTCTTCTTACATTCTTAAGCATTTATCATCATATGAACAAAGGATCCAACAAAAATTCAAATAAGGCAGAGATGGATCTGAACATGGGAAAAAATAACAGAATTATCCTAATGGCTCATAAATAAAATAGAGCCATGGGAGGACATCCCTCCTGAATTCATTTTCATAAACTTCACAGATCATCTTCTTAATGTCCTGGCCTCCACCTCATAGTTCACCCATAGGCCCCTATCTGGAGAGAGGGGTGTCAGTAAGCACACTTAGGAGTGTGTCTCCTAGAGAAGACAACATTTTCAGTAATAAACTTGCCAACAGTGTTAAAGAATTTGAGACACAGTATCCACTCTGGAAGTTGTGGCTTAATTATGAACATCTCCATTTAGATTTGAGATAATGACTTGAAAAGAGTCTCTTGCTTCTCATATCTTAGGCTGATACTGTTCTAAAATTAAAAATATTAAACAGTGTGCTCCACATTTTCAAATCCAAACCAGGAAAACAAAACATTTACATATATATATTTTGCTTGGAATCTTGGCCATGCCCAGAGCACACAAGTTTCACAATGCATCACGGGCCTGAATCTTTCTGCCTGCAAAACTGATGCACCATTTTTTTTCCTTGTTTGTTTTGAGACATTGTCTCACTCTATTGCTCTGGGTGGCCTGGAACTCACCATGTAGATAAGACCTCATAGAAATTCATCTGCCTCTACCACTGGAGATTAATTGTATTCCACCGTGACTGGCCACGTACCATTTTGGAAAGGCCATACGGTGCGTTCATAGAGCCTAGTCTTTGTGTCAGTCTGAAGACTCAGGTTTGGACATATTGCTTAAAGGGTCTAATCTTGTATATGTATGAAAATAGATTTTCAGGTCCTGTTCATGTCACTTAGCAGGAATGTATCTTGTTAAGGAAGGTGGCTGGCACTCAGCATTTATTAGTTCCAAATTAAAGCATCCATACAACTTCTACACACTCTTGAAATTTAGCACTTACTAATACACTGAGTGAGTGTTTCATCCTTATTTTCTATGTGAGGGAATTGGGACTTACAGGGGTTAAAATTCTTGCATCTATTCTAAGTTAGTAGCTAACAAAAGCATATTCTAATTAACTGACTGATGTCAAAATTTCTTAACCATATCATACATCAACTTAGCATCTCATGGCCCCAAATTCTTTCATTGGTGATTGAGGAAAACTAACTGTGAAAAGTACCAAACACAGCTGTCTTAAACATGGATGGTGTTTCCACTTTCCCTCTGCAATAGGCATTAAACCAAGGAGGTGGGTAGTATTTGTGAGAAAATACCGGACAAATGTAAGGATTTATTATTATTCAAGCACTTACATATCATATTCCTACTAGTTTCAGAAAAGCACAAACCTCAATCCTAAAAATATACTGAACCAAGTAAGGTGGTGTAAAATGTAGAATAAGTTGGTAAGAAAAGAAATGGAGACCAACAAAGGTAATAAGGAAGAGGGCAGAGACCAATGAAGGAAATAAGAAAGAGGGATGTGGGAGGTGACATTAATAGGAAAAACACAACTAAACTGAACTAAAATAAACAAACGATAGACTGAGTGACAATGCTGTTGTTAGCATGCTGTGTGATGGTACCTAGGCTGTGTTTTTGTTTTGCTGTAAAGAAGTATATCCACTATTCAGAGATTTCTCCATAACGGTCTTTTAGTCACTATTTGCTGTCATCTACAATTATGTGAAAAGAACTAGGGCAGTAAATGGTTCAGTTGTTTTAATTATCTCTTATTATAAGCAGAAAACAGTTGGTTAAAGCCAAATGAGAAAAGTCTTGACTGTAAGAGTGCCAAGAGAAGTCTCATGGGCATACGATTTCCAATGGCTTTTCTGTTGATGATTGCTATACAATGTGAGGACTTTCTCAATTTGCCCTGCAGTACTAAGATTGTATTGACCAGCAACAAACAACCTCAAGGGTTTGCTTCCATGCTGGGTCTTTGTACTTTCTTCAGTGTTTAAATGGTGGATACAACAGGGTCAGATATATAGGTATAAAAGAAAAGCTTACTTGGATGAAATGATGAATCTAGTGAGAATATGTACTAGAAACTACCTTAGAGCTGCTTGGGTATAATGTGAGGTGAAACCCAAAGACACATTGAAAATTAGATTCTATAAATCACTAAACTTCTTCCATCAAGGAATATGGTCATAACATCAAGTTCAGGAGGGTGACCAAGAGCATTGGTAACAGGCTGTAGTATTTGGAGGATCTATGGAATGTTACTGTCCAACAACTCTGACAGAGGTAGCCCATTCCTGATACTGGGCTTTTTGTTAGTCTGTGGTGTCTATCAGGGGCATTTTGACCTGAAATAGTATAATTTATATATGTGCATGCATATATTTTATTAAGCATCTGAAATAGTAGGTTTCCAAATGACTTTCTTCAGACTTCCTTGATATTATTAACCCCCTCGTCTATATGGCCCCATTTAAGTCTCTTTTTCTTAGTCCCCTTTAACCCTTTGTCTTCCCTCTACTGAAATCCTCCCATGTCCCTGTATTAATTTCCTGATCTCTATAGGTATTACAAATGGAACACACATCAGAAAAGTAAAAGCTATCATCCACAATTGAGATAAAACATGTGTCTTTCTAGATCTAGGCTGCCTCACTCTGAGTGATTGTTTCTAGCTCTACTGAAATGAATTTCTTATTTTCATCTTTCTTTTTAACTGAACTAGATCCCATCGTGTAAATGTAAAACACTGTTATTATCCATTCATCAGCTGATGGACATCTATGCTGTTTTCATTTCCTGGACTTTAATAGACCAGCAATGAACATGGCTAAGCAAGTATCTCTATAATAGAAATCAGAGTACTTTGAGCATATACTCAATACTGGTATAACTGGGTTGTTTTTTTTTTAATTTTGAATTTTTTAAACTTATTTTATCTACCAACCACATTTTCACCTCTGTTCTCTCCTCCAGTTTCATCCTCCAACCTCCCTTTTATTCCCCCCATCCATTCTTCCTCTGTCTCCATTGAGAAGAGGTAAGGTCTCTCATGGAAGTCAACAAACATGGCGTATCAACTTGAGGCAAGATTAAGTTCCTCTCCTTTGCATCAAGGCTGAACAAGGCATTCCACCATAGGCAATGGGGACCAAAGAGCCAGCTCATGGAGCAGGGTCAAGTCCTGGTCCCAATGATAGTGACCCACAAACAGACCAAGCTCCACAGCTGTCACCCAGATACAGAAGGCCTAATTCAGTTCCATGCTGGCTCAGGTCAGCTGTCTCTGTAGGTTTCCTTGTCACGACCTTGAGGAACCTTGGGCATAGCTGAATTATGTGGTAGATCTGTTTCTAGCAATTCAAAGAACCTCCAAACTGATTCCTCTAACAACTGCATCAGTTTGTAGTCCTGTAAACTGTAGATGCGTGGTTCCCTTTTGCCACATCCATGCTACCCCTTGTCATCATTTATTATGTTTGATATTAATCATTTTAATTGTGCTAAAATGCAATCACAAAGTAGTTTTAATTTACATTTCTCTGATGGCTAAGCATGCTGAGCATTTTAAAAAATATTTCTCAGCCATTTATAGTACATCTTTTGATAACTCTGTTAAGTTTCATAACCTATTTTTTAACATACTAGCATTTATATTTATTTTATATACCTCCTCCCATTCCCTCCTTTTTCCCCATCCCTATCCGCTCCTTCAGCATCTCCATTCAGAAGATGACAGGCCTCCCAAGGGCTTGCATAAGGCATAGCAAATCAAGTTGAGGCAGGGCCGAGATCCTTCCCATACATTGAGGCATTGAGGCAGGGCCAGATAATCCAGCATGGGGAACAGGTTGCCAAAAATCAGCAAAGTGCCAGGGAGAGGTCCTGCTCTCACTGTTAGAAGCCTTACTAAGAGATCACACTACATGATTGTCGCACACATGCAGAGGGCCTAGGTTGGTCCCATTCAGCAGGTGGCCCCCAGTCTCCTGATAGCTAAGGATAACTTTCCCTAACTGGCAGCTGGAAAGACTCTAACCATTAAGGCTCCCCACCAGTCAGCCCCCAGACTAATCTTTCCTTCACCAATCAATCCTAGATTAATCCCTCCTCCCTGGAATTCCCTTAACTCTTATTAAAAGGAGCTTGTGACCTTCCTTGGGGGTTAGCCATGTGCTACCCCAACATTGGATTTAACAAAACACCCTTGTTTATTACATATGTGACTGTTGATCTTTTCTTGGGGGCTTCTCTCAGACCCTAACAACCATCAATAGATTTTTTTTTTCAGTTGTTCATGATTGCTTTGGCTATCTTGTATCTTTTATATACCCGTATGAAATTTCAGGACATTTTTGAGATTTTTGTGAAAACTCTCATTGGAATTTTAATGGAGATTGTGTTTAATCTGTATATTGTTTTTGGTAGGTCACCCATTTTCACAATATTAATCCTGGCCATACGTGATCATGTGAAGTCTTTTCACCTTATGTGATATTTTTCAGTTTCTTTTACGAGTGTCTTAAAGCTTTATTATACAACTATTTCTTGGTTATATTTACCTGAAGTTTTCTTCCGTTTTGGCTAGTGTATATAATATTATTTACCTGATTTCTTTATTAATAGGCGTATCATTTGTATAGAAAGGCTACTTGTTCTTATGTGTTTATTTTGGGTCCTGCTGTATTGCTGAATGCTCTCGGGGCTGGATGCCCCAACATAAACTAACTTTCCCTTTCTGGACTGGCGTGGAGGTGTGGGGAAAATTGAGACACAGTACACACAGCAATAGTCTCAGGCTTCATTCATTCCTGAGGATCACTAGCTTTTATTTTTCAAACACCTCTTATTCCCCAAGGTAAACTAAGGTGGAAGTTCATTAACATTCTCTTTCTGGGGGTAGCAGGACTGCAGTAAAGTCCACAACTGGGTCACTAGCTTGGAATTCACACCTCTTCTCAGGCCATCTACATAATTACCAAAGAGAAGGAGCAGTACATCCTAAGCTTTTGTTGGGCAGGGACCGCCTGTCTAGAGGGTCCCTGATTTCTTTGGATACCAAGGGGAACTTGGCACTCACACTATGTGGAAATATGGGCCTACAGAATGCATTTATCTGCCAAAGTCTTTAGGATCTTTTACATATAAAATCCTATCATCTGCAAATAATGTTACTTGGACTTTTTCTTTTCCTTGCTCTAATATACAGTTTCTGTTTTTCTATTCCGTTCAACATCCTGTTTAATTCCATTATTGTCATATATAATGAAGAATGCTATTTCAATTTTCTTATATTTGTTGGAAATTCTTTTGTGTCCTCATATGTCATTGATTTTGGAGACGGTCCCATGGGCTTCTGAAAATAATGTGTATCCTTTAGTATTTAGATGGAATATTATAATTATCTGTTAGGCCCATTTGATTTGTAATATCCTTTGACTTCAGGGTTTCTTTGTGTAGGTTTTTTCTCTTTTCTTCAAAAATGATTTGTCTATTGGTGAGAATGGATTATAGAAATCATTACTCAAAAATGATTTGTCTATTGGTGAGAATGGATTATGGAAATCATTACTATCACTGTGTTGGGTTTAACTCTATACCCAATAGCATTTTTTTAATGAAATTGAGAACTACTGTGTTTAGTGATATATGTTTAGTATTCTAATATCCTGCTAGGAGATATTTTCCCTTTAATGAGTATAAAGTTTCCCTTCCTATCCTTCTAACAGGGACTTTTGTTTGAAGTCCAATTTGCAAGGTATTTGAATAGCCATTCTTGCTTCTTTCATACTTCCATTTGATTGGAATGCCCTTTTTTCCTCTTTATCCCAACATGTTATCTAGTGTTGATGGTGATGTCTGTTTTTTGATGGATAATTTCTAATACAATCTGTTATGGTCTTTCTCTTTTGGGAGGAGTTAAGAGTATTAATTTTAAAAATTCTTTTGAGTAAATATTCTCAATTTGTTTATTTATTCCTTATGCATTTTCTTGGAAATAATAACCTTTTCTTCAGATTTAAATATCCCTTCCATTATCCTCTATAGAACTGGATAAGCAGGCAGAAATTAGTCTGCTAAGCTTTAATTTTTTCCTCCAAATTTAGTCGATAATTTTTCCGGGTATAATACTCTGAGTTGACAGTTGTGGTCTTTCAGAACTTGTAATTCAGCTTCCTATTCCCTTCTGGCTTGAAAAGTGCTCTTGATGACTCTGCAGTTCTAACAAAACAAGTGCTGGGGGAAGCTGGCCCCTATGTCAGACTAGAATGTTTCTTTCAAAGTAAAGATGACCAGCAGGGGTAGGGTTCCTGAATCCTAGCAGGAACAATCTGGAACACAGCATTGGAAGAGATTTCTGTATTCTTCTTCATCTAATATGGATTGCTATAATTCCATAGACTTAGCTAAAAGTGAGCCATGCAGGCAGCATGTGACCATCCTCCACTAAAATTCTGGTAATCTAAAAAGTCACTGAAAAAAATCTCCCATGATCTCTTGTGGTGGCTTATTCTTTCATCATTTATTATAACCAGGAGAAGGCAAGTATCCTGATGACACCATGCTACCAAGCTTGCATGATCTGGGCACCAAACACTGAATGCTCACATCCCAACTGTTCTTACCATCTAATATCACATGAGGGAAAATAAACATATTTTGTTGCCCCTGCAGACAAGCATTCTACTCACTAGGCAGATCAGCCTCAGTTGGATGTTTTACCATCTACTGTAAGAGTCATACATCTTCTACCCAATTTATCTTTGGTTCCGGTTGTGCTTGTTTGGGTATAATCATATTATGTGAATTTTCTCGGAGACATATAAACAAATATCTAGCACACCTCAGAGAAGGTGCAGACAACAAGGCAAGAGAAATTATTCCATCCAGTATATTTTAGCAAACCAACTGAGTTTACTATGGTTATTCAAGTAGCATAGGTAAGCAACTTTAGGAACACGGGTGATTTAAGGGCAGCTGCATCACCCCAGCCTGAGTGATAACTTAAGAAAGCTGAGTCCATGAAGCTCCCTGCATTATTCACAGGCAGTTTAGACAGTCTGGGAGACTTCTCTCTAGCAATTACTTGCTCTTTACATAAACCTTGGGAGTGTGAATTTTACAGTGTTCAGGAGTTCCCTCAGCATCCCAAGACTTATTAGCTTCCTGAATCCTATGAGTCCCCCTCCTGCCTCTTCTCTACCCTCCAAAAGAGAGTATTTAATTTAGAATAAACATTTAGAATTGCAGGCATGTGCCACCACACACCCACATGAATTTAACAATTTCATTGAGTTCTGTGAGCTCTCTAAGCAAAGAATCAAAGCTTAAGATGGTTTGGGAAACTGCTCCACATTTGAAATTGGCTTTGAATGTAATGGATATCTTGTGAAGGTAGAACTAGACATTTGGCAAAAGAGTTGAGTGGAATTCAGGGGCAGGAGAAGGACACCTAAGTTTCAACTGTTCCAAGATATCACTGCAGAAGTGATCCCAAAAGAAAAGGCAGAAGGAACAACTGCAATCTAATTTAAGGGCTATTAAAGTGCAGAGGTACAAGTCCAGGTCAGGGGAAGAGTTCTTGTCTAGCATACATAAGGCCATGGGTTTCATCCCTAGCAAAGCGACACATTAGTAAGTAAATCTTTTTTGCTTGTTTGTTTGCTTTTTGTTTTTTGTTTGTTTTTGTTTTTTTGAGACAAGGTTTCTCTGTGACTGCCCTGGCTGCTCTGGAACTCACTCTCTAGACCAAGCTGGCCTCAAACTCACAGAGAACTCTCTGCCTCCTGAGTGCTGGGATTAACCGTGTGTGCCACTACTTCCTGGCTGAGTAAGTAAATCTTAAAACAGTCCAACAGGAAGAAGCACAACATGTAGACATGGACATTGACTTACATATGTGTACACAGAGACAAACACACATTCAGTGTGCACTCATAATACACATATACATACATGTACCTTTACATAAACACACACACATTCACAACACATACAAAACACTACACCCCAGAAACTTGAGGGATATGAAAGAGACAGAAAGGTGATTAATTATCTTACCTCTGTTTAGGTACACAAATTGTATAGTTTTAAATTTTATAAAGTTTCATATGAGACTCTCTAGCATAGAAGGGGAACAGAGGAAAACAGGAAGAGGACACTAAGAATTAAGCACTGAGGTATAGGGTGGGAGGTTCATGTAACAAAAGTAATGGCCTTAGCAGGCTCTGCCATGAACCCAGGCAGGCTCTCCTAGCTCTCATCACATCAGCGATATGTCCTCCACCCCCGCAGAGCTATATCTAGTCTACCTGACGCTAGAATATGATAACTGATGATGCTGGGCCCCAGTAAGAAGAAGGACTTCTTTTGCCAGACTAGGGTGGATTCTAAGGCTGGAGGTAGTGGGAGCCCTGCAACTGATAGTGGGAGCCCTAAAAACAGTAAGTGAGATGGGTAGCCAAGGAGGCATGCAGGAGCACCCAAAGATGTCACCCATTTGAAGGTATGTTTTGCATCTTATCCTTTGCTCAAAAACACTTAAACATAAGCAGCATACGCCATGTCACTAATGTATTCTTCTCTGCGGAGCTGGGGTCTTTCTCTGGTGGTGCTGGGTCAGCATAAGCCCAGGACTCCTGGACACACAGCCGTTTGTGAGGAGTTCAGTATGGTTCAAAAGGTCTACACTGCCAAAGTGTGTTGTGTATCCATGATTTCAGAGGGATATTCTCCAGAGTGCACATGTGTTCATCCCTGCCACCAACATCATTAGCACCCACGTAACATGTGCGGATGAAAAGCCATCTCTCAACCCGTGCCCTCACTTCCCTACCAAGTCATCTTCCAGCTGAATGTGCTGGAGACACCTGGTTCCAAGTTTGTCTTTGATGTGCCAGCATCACCTGACTCTGAATGTGCCCTGTCCTTGCTCTTCCTTTTTCATTGTTACTAATTATTGATTTTATTATCAACATTTCAACTGCAAAAAAATATTTTCCTGAGAAAAGGTCATACAAATTAGGATAAATTTTATTTTTGTTAGTTTTAATGATTTTTTTGAAAATTTTCTGTGTTTACTATATTCCATATCATCTTCCTTTGACGAGAAACTCTTTAAGTATTCCCTGAACTCCATCTCAAATTCATGACCTCTTTCTCATAAATACACACATATATATTCCTGTGTTGGGTGGGTATGGCTGTGTGTTAGGTAGGTGTGGCTGTGTGGTGGGTAGGTATGGCTATATGTTGGGTGGGTGTGGCTGTGTGTTGGATAGGTGTGATTGTGTGGTAGATAGGTGTGGCTGTGTTGTGGGTGGGTGTAGTAATGTTTCTGGTGGGTGTGGCTGTGTGATGGGTGGGAGTAGCTATGTATTGGGTGGGTTTGGCTATGTGGTGGATATGTGTGGTTGTGTGGTGGATATGTGGTGGGTGTGGCTTTGTGGTGACTGGGGGTGGCTATGTGTTGGGTGGGTGTGGCTATGCGGTAGGTGGGTATGGCTATGAGTTGGCTGGGTGTGGCTGTGTGGTAGGCAAGTGTTGCTTTGTGGTTGCTGGGTGTGACTGATGGTGGGTGGGTGTGGCTATGTGCTGAAGAGGTGGGTGGGTATGAGGTATGACTGTGTAGTGGTTGGGTATGTCTGTGTGCTTCCTGGTATGGTTATATGTTGGATGCGTGTGGCTATGTGGTGGATGAATGTGGCTGTGTGGCAGTAGGTGTGGTTTGTGGTGGTGGGTGTGGCTGTGTGTTGGGTGGATGTGGCCTGTGGTGGCTGGCTATAGCTATATGTTTGGTGGGTGTGTCTGTGTATTGGGTTGTGACTGTGTGGTGGGTGGGTGTGGCTATGTGATGGCTGGTGTGGCTGTATGGTGGCTGGGTGTGGCTGTGTGATGAGTGTGACTGTGTGGTGGGTAGGTGTGGCTTTGTAGTGGCTTGGTGTGCCTATGTGTTTGGTGGGTGTGGCTGTGTGTTGGTGGGTGTGGCTGTGTTGTGGGTGGGTGTGACTTTTTGGTGGATGAGTGTGGCTGGATGGTAGGTAGGTTTGGCTGTGGTTTTGGTAGGTGTGGCTGCATGGTGGCTGGATGTGCCTATGTGCTGGATGGTTTGGCTCTGTGTGGGATGGGTGTGGCTGTGTTGTGGGTGGGTGTGGCTATGTGGTGGCTGAATTGGCTATGTGTTGGGTGGGTGTGACTTTGTAGTGGGTGGGTGTGGCTTTATGGTGGCTGTGTGTGGCTGTGTGGTAGGTAGGTGTGGCTGTGCATTTTGTAGCTATGGCTGTGTGGTGCGTAGATGTGGCTGTTGTGGGTGGGTTGGTTTTGTTGGTGGTTGGTGGGTGTGGCTGTGTGGTTGGTGGACGTGGCTCTACAACTGGGTAGGACTAATGGTTGCTTTTCTCCCTTTAATCACTTAATAGCACCTTCAGATTCTAGGAGCGCTGGTTCTCCAAAGGAAGTTTCATGGTCAATTCCAGCTACTGTGCTTGTGTGCCTAAATTGTGCAGCATTGTCAGCCACATGGTCTTAACTTCAAGTTCTCAGAGTCAAAAACACGCAATGGCAATGGCCTACATTGTTTTGTGAGTCTCTTGGCTCCCCGGAGCAGCCACTCAAGCGGCAGTTTTCCCTGCCTGGAACTTGGGTTTATTAGATGGTCGATGACTCTTAGGAGGGGGCATCATCTCTTATAATCCATTGTGTGCATATATGGACCACATTGTCCATTGTGTGCATATATGGACCACGTTACCCATTGTGTGTATATACGGAATACGTCATCCATTATGTGTATAAATGGACCACATTGTCCATTGCTCAGTTGAAGGGCATTTCGGTTGCTTGCCTTTCTTAGCTGTTGTGAGTAGTGAAGCAGTGAGCATTACTGAGAAAGTATCTCTGTAGTCGCATATTGAACCCACTGGTTAAAAAACAGTGATTGAGCTGGACGGCTTGGTAGATCTGCTTTTAGCTTTTTGAGCAGTTCTCTGCATAGATTTCCATAGCAGCTGCAGCAGTTTGAAATCTCACCAACAGTGAGTTAGTGTCCCCCCTTCACCCATATTCACCAACATTTGTTGTTAGTTGTTTCTTGATCTTAGCAGCTCTGACTAGGGTGAGATTAACTGTTCAAGTCATTTTAATTTGCCTGTCTCTACTCGGTGTGGATGCTGAACACCTTTTAAAAATAGATTTCCTCTCAGTTTTTATTTCTGCTTTTGAGAACTCTCTGTTAAGTTCCATAGGCCGTTATTTAATTCAGTATTTTTTATTCTTTGTTTTGGGGTTTTATTTGTAGATTCCGGACATTAATACTCTTTTGGATGCACATCTGGAAAGGATTTCTCCACTCTGTGGGCTTCTTCACTTGATTGTTTGCTTTTTAGTTTAATGAGGTCCCACTTGTCAGTTGTTGGCCTTAATTTCTGAGCAAGTGTAGTCTTTTGTGCTATTGCAAACCCCTCTCCGCATACAAACTTCCCAATCATTCCCAGTTTTCTCTCTTCTCTTTCATACTCTCTTTTCTTCTCTCAGCTCAGCCCTCCCCTTCTCCCTTGCCCCCTTCTGCAGCTGGAACCAAGAAAATGAGGCTTCCTGTGAGAGTGGTCCTTTCCAAACTCCAGGAGCTGTCTAATTGCAGCCTTGTCCCCTGAAGTTCCAAGTTTCTCCTCTACCCAAAGCTGGGCTGCCATTCATGGGCCCTCCAGCCTCTGCAGTAGGAGAGGGAGCTGCCAGGGAGGGTCCTGTGCAGCCACTGCTGAGAAGCCAGGGCCTCTGAACTAGGGAGGAGTGGAGGATTTCTGCTTGGCTTAAGCACGGGGACAGAGTGAGATGTCTTGGTGGCCTGGGTTGTCCCTGTGATGATGATACTGACCTGTGATCCTTATCTTAAGATGACTGGATGGTTCCTGTAGAGAAGACACTAAGCCCTGATCCTCCTGTCCCTATTCTCCTAGGGCATGTCAGGAAACACCTGGAATAAACCACTCACCCAGAGCATTTAAAACTATTGCACAAAGGACTGAAAATCCCAGTTTTACAGATAAGGCAAATTTGTTCAGACTCATGCATGGTCTTTAATTAGAACAAATAGTCTTAGCCACACAGTAAAATAAAATTGATGACCTGCTGACAGTTAATCTCTTCCAAGAAACAACAGATCTTAAAATGAAGATATACTTCAAAGTGGTTCCTTCCCTTCCCCCACCCAACACACAAAAAGCACTTCTAGTTGATTGAATAATATATTATAATGATTAAGTTGTTAATTTCAAATATGTTGTTTAGAATTTATGAGACAATGCGCTCTGTGAGGAGCCTTGGGAGGAGCTGGAATGACAGTAACGCTAAGTGAGAAGCTGAGTGCCCTGGGCGCCTCTGCTGTTTAGAACAGGGAGACTCTGAGAGGCCTTCTAGGATGTGGGGAGCCAGGCATTTCTGTGACAATAGACCTGAATTCCAGAGCAAATTCTGAGCATAGAAGTCACAGGAGCAGTTGTTCTGCAGCGACTTCAGTCAAATCCAGCACCGAAGGTCACAGTCACAGAAGGTAGCTATGAGGACTTGGCCCAGACTGTGAGGTGCCAGGCCTCCTCTCCTAACTCCTGACCTGTAATAGGCAAGTGGTTATAAGAGGGTAGTCAACATGAGCGTCTGTGACAATGGCCTGAGGGCAGTGTATATTATATATACTAGGAGATGCTACAAAAGCCCGTCGAGTGGGTGGTATTCTCCAGCTGACTAATCTCTGGTGTCACGATGCTATCCACATAGGAAAGTTGAAGAATTTCTCTGAGCCTCTTTGAAAGGCTGAAAACAGGAATGTTGTGGGTAGAGTCCAGCATGAGGACAAAATAAGGCTAATGCTGCGGTTCACACACAGGCAGAAACACATTCTTTCTCGGACTTCCTTTCTGTTCTTCCTGGAACCTCAACAGGTTCATGCCATCTATACTTTCTTCTCTTTTTTTTTTTTTTTTTTTTTTTTTTTTTTTTTTTTTTTTTTTTTTTTTTTTTTTTTTTTTTTTTTTGTATTTTGTTTTTGTTTTTTTTGAGACAGGGCTTCTCTGTAGCTTTGGAGCCAGTCCTGGAACTAGCTCTTGTAGACCAGGCTGGCCTTGAACTCACAGAGATCTGCCTGCCTCTGTCTCCTGAGTGCTAGGATTAAAGGTGTGTGCCACCACCACCTGGCAATACTTTCTACTGATCAGTGTGTCAGTTCAAATGTTCATCTTATCCAGAAATTCCTTCATGGATGACCAGGAATAATAAGTGACTAGGTACATTATCTAGGAACCCCATGGTCCTTCTGATGTGTAATATTTTTAACATGCCCAGTCCAGTTTGGCTAATAGGTTTTCAACTCTAAACGTATTTTTTATTTAGCACTGAAGTTCCATGTGTTGAACTTGAGTCAGCAGGAGAGAAGTGCTTCTCTTTGGGTTTCTATCTCCCTGAGCTCCTATACAGTGATGATGGTCCTTAGCATCACATCCTGCATCAGCTGGAGAATAATAATAACTTAGCTCAGATTTTTCATCTGTAGGGCAAGGTTTAATGTTTTAAAAGCCAATAAGTTTCAAGTTATGGAAACTTGCTTTTCGGCCGCAAAAGTAAACCTTTTAAAAAACTTTTTCTGGATTCTTTGTGGATTTCACATCATGCACACTGATCCCACCCATCTCCCCATCCCCTTGCTTCTGCCCTCTGTCCTTGCAACCTCCCCCTAAAACAAAATTTAAAAGTAAAACCAAACCAAACAAACAAACAAATAAATATCTTGGCTTGGAAACTGTAGTGTGACACAGGGAGACACACAGTATACCCATTATTCTTTACTTGCAAGGGATTATTACAATGAGTCATTGGTCTGGTTTGAGGTCTCCGGCTTCTGCTACCCCCTCGATATTGGGTTGTCATTGGGACTCCTCTTGGATCTCCTATTGTTGCTTTGTGTCCTGGAGATTCTGTAAAATTGGATATTCAGGTCTGGCTCCTTCGCATGCTCCAGTAATTCATAGATGAGGTGGGTGTTGGGGTGTGAAATGCCAAAAGAGGAAGCCATCAACCCCAGAGGTGTTGCTAGGACTGTAGCATCAATTGCACCGACATTTTACCTTGTGCTTGTTGTTCCAGAAAATCATTAAATGCCTTGGCTTGCTTGCTGCCTAGTGTTGTCTTTGATTCATGTAAATAAGGTCATGTAGTTGATGGGGAGAAAGGGGCACAGGAGACTCTCTTAAATGCAGGAGAGGGGCACAAACAGTAGCTGATGGTATCATCCTTATAAATTGGGGGAGGAGGGAGGAAAGACTCAAAGAAGTTAGGTGACTCTTTCCTAAGCTAAGTGTGATGTGGAGAACTTCATAGACCTGAATGCAGAGTTCCAAAGAACTCATGGTGGATCAATATTTTTTTTATTGAAAGAGTCTCAAAGTCCCTGCAAGTGTGTAGGGTCTATGCAATGCTCAATAATGCCTTCATCTAATTTATGCAGCTTGATTTTCTGTTATTTTCTTTGTCTCTAGACAGGTATTATTAATTTTAACTAAGTAATTGTATTTTACCTTGTTTTGTTCTGTTTTGTTTTTGAGATAAGGCTAGTTACTATGAAGCTTATATTTGCTTCAAACTTTCTTTGTAGCCTAGGCTTTGAATGTTATCCCCATGCCATGACTTCCTATATGCTAGAATCATAGGTGAATGTCACTACACCTGGCTGAAGTCAGTTTTAACTCATTATTATAAAACATGTTGATTTCAATTTAAATGCTTTAAATATAACACATATTTATGTATTTTCATCGTATAACCTAGTCTTCTGAAAAATGGAGAAGATCACCAATATTAGACATACTGCTACTATCAATTTCACGTATAGTTTTTCAGAGATAGTCCGTGTACAGAAGAACTGCATATGTCATTATTCAGCATTTAACAATGAAAGCATATTCCAAAACAAATGTTATTAGTTGATTCCATCATGCAGAACCTCATAGTATACTCAAACAAACTCAGATGAGTGAATTTCACTGGGACATATAATCTTATGGGACCACCTGAAATATTAATTTAATTTAAACTTAAATATTGCTGACTGGAGCACCATTATGCAGAATGTATTTACAGAGACATGGAGTATTTGTCTGTTGATGCCAAGCCAGAATAGGCACACACAGTTGTATTTTTTTGCTCTTAAAAGTACTTTTTTTCCACTTAGAACACCTCTATATTTTTAGCATCTGTGCTTATTACATAACTAAATTTTAATTCAACCTATCTCAATTTTGATGTGTGCCGCATGCTAGTCCTTTGAAATGAGCATGTGTGCACACATCTACATAGGTTAGTATACAAGAGAAATTTCTAAGAGCAAAATACACCTTTCTACCAGTTTTCCCAGCCACAGTGAGGAATTAGGTTGTCTGCTTAGAGCCAGCTATCTCGAGGATAAATCCTGAAGTGAGTGGCTAAAGACAATTTATGGGTTAACAAGGCATCAATGCAAGCCTAGCCCTATCCTTGTGTGAAATCTCATCTCCAGCTTTGTTTTTGGCTCTCCTGTATTTTCTGGTAAAGTCAAACAGTTGTTGTTGCTCCAAGAATTTTCATATTTTATTTCTTACTTCATAAATAGATTATGCTACATGCTGAGTATAAAATATTTCCTCTGCTCTTAAATAAGAGAGTGAAATGTTGTCACATTTAATAGAATATAATTAATTTGTAACCAAGTAAGCTTCTACAACACCTGGAATGTTTTCCCATTTCCTTATGTCTATTTTAAGAGTGAGCTGTCATTATTGTGATCTCATTATATATTTTTTAAATGTATGAAGCTTTGTGAAGCGTTTTCAGGCTTGAAAATTACCATTTCTCCCATTTGCTTCTACTTAATCTGCTTTTTCAAAATAGTTTTCCTGAATTAATTTGAGTCATTTTTCCCGTTGCAATAAAATAAGTTATACACTTGTATGGAGTTTTATTTTCATCCCTCAAATTCTGATGATTTAATTTTATTAAGTTAAAAATTATTATTTTTTTCATTTTTAAAGTTATACAGTACACACATATATTTAATGTTAACCTCAATATATTTTCCGCCACTGTTCCCTCTATATTTTTATAACATGTTACTAAAGTTTTTTTTTTTCTTTTTGATTTTTCGAGACAGGGTTTCTCTGTAGCTTTTTGGTTCCTTTCCTGGAACTAGCTCTTGTAGACCAGGCTGGCCTCGGACTCACAGAAATCCTCCTGTCTCTGCCTCCCTAGTGCTGGGATGAAAGGCGTGTGCCACCACCACCCGGCCATTACTAAAGTTTTATAAAGTGTTTCTGTGGAATTGACTGAATGTTTGGCATCTTTGGTCAAGTTACTGTGCCTTGATTTCAGTTGAGGGCGCTCTGAGAGCCCCAGGCTGATGATGGAGGTCAGCAAGAAGCAGCTCTATAGGAGAAGGCAGAAGAGGGAACACAGCAGATAAAGCTGTGCCTGGTGGCAGGTGTGCCTCTGCCTGCCTAGAGCTCTTCCAGACACGCCGGAGGCAGAAACCTGCCCATTATTGGTTGGCATGTCACTAGGGATGACCGAGAAAGAGCCTGCCTACTATACAAATAAGTAAGGAAACCAGTAAGGGGACATGGGTGAGGACGGTTCCAAGAGAATGGAATAGAATGCAAGTGGTACTAAATGAAAGGGGGGAAATGGGAAAAGATAGGTTAAATGGGATGGAGGATAGGAGGGCTGGGTACAGGAGGAAGCGTGCAGAGAGATAGCAAACACTAAAAATCTTTTAAAATGTTATATGGACGTCTATCAGTTTCCTAAAATACACACACACACACACACACAAGCACACATGACATATTTGAAATACATGTATATTTGAAAGAGTTAAAATAAAGTTACTTAATAAGAAAGGGGGGTTACATCTTTCCCAGATATCACAAGCTGCAATTATGAGATACGTCTTTGAATAGTTGGTTAGCAGGGTCCCAGAGAGCTCTCAAAATATTACATCACATGGAGGAATCCACCTTGAAGCTTCAATTATTCTGGCTGGCATCCATACTATTAGAAGTTGCTATTTATACTATGAAGGGTGATCTGGGACAGCAGGTCATTCTTCAGTGATGGGCTTCTGAGAAGAAAGACCAGGAGATGAAAAATAAAAGACAGGAAAGTTTGGCATTAGGAGGTCTCACACAAGCTGAAAGCTCACGCTAGAAAGTTTACTAAGAGGTATAGTATCTTATATACCATTTGCAGGGGGAAATGAGACAGAGTCAGCAGAACACTCTCATACAATGATAATAATCAAATGTTACACAAAGGGAACACAGAATATTTCAATTGCACCAGTGACCAAGTGCTCAGTATCCTTGAGACTGATGACCATAGCTTTCCAATGTTGGGAGAGGATGAATTCCCAGGATCTGAAACCACAGCTCCACACAAGGCTCTAGCCCCCATTATTGGCCTTGCTAAGCATTTTCCTCGGATTAAACAAGGAACTAAGTTCCTTGAAGTGGGATTCCCTTCTGTACATGTGTTGCTTTTATTGGTTAATGAATAAAGCTGCTTTTGGCCAATAGATTAACAGAGTAAAGTTAGGTGGGAAATCCAAACAGAGATATAGTAAAGAGTAGGTGAAGTCAATGAGATGCCATGTAGCTGTGGCAGGAGGCAGAAGTGCTGGAACCTTGCCAGTAAGCCACAATCACGTGGAAATACACAGATTAATAGAAATGGGTTAATTGAAGATATAAGAACTAGCTAGAAATATGCTTAAGTGATTGGCCAAGCTGTGACTTAAATAATATAGTTTCTGTGGGGTTATTGCTGGTTTGAGTGGCCAGGAAACAAACAAGTAGCCTCTTCGGACAGTTCCTTCTTCATACATCAGGACCTGAGGAAAAGTCCTAGGCCAGCCTGGCCCCCAACAGAGAGAAAAAAGTATTCAACAACATTACCCCATGTGAACTCTATGGGGGACAATAATGACTAGCCTGACCATATATGTCCAGTGATGCAAGAGTGGCTTTAGTTTTTTGTGAGTAACCAGTCAGTTTCTAATTCAGTTGTCTCTGCTCCACAAGCCAGAACTCATGCTTGGTATTGTTAACTGAGACACAAAATCTGGGACCAGCTAGACGAAGCCTTTAGAAAAGAGTCTAATACAATTATTCTGCTAAATGGATATAGCCTAGAGCCATCCCCTAAGTTCTTATCCTTATACTCATAGTTTAGTTCATTTCTGAACCCTCATCAGTGACGTTTCTTTCTGCCGTGGATGGTGACGAATACAGAGATGCAGAGAGGATCAACGTGGAGAGAATAAGACAGCTTGGAATGCTCAGTTCTAAATGGAATATCTATACTATGTCCCCAACCCTTAGGGATCACCTTACAGAGGGGACATAACGAATAAATACCCCCAAATAGTGGATATCTGCAATGAAACTATTTGTCTGATGTAATAGGATCGCTGAACACGTGAGCTCACAGCAGGTATGACTCCTTACCCAAGACTTGCACAAGACTGAGACAGCTGAAAACCAGAACGGATGGTGGAAAGGCCCACTCACAAAGTCCTACATAAAGCTGAGAATCTGTCAGCAATTACATGCTGGGGATGAAGAGTAGACTTTCTTCAGGAATGTGACATTTGAAATCCTACCCATGATCCAGTAGGTGGTCCTACACACACATACAGGCAGTATTAATTGGGGTCTTGCCTTAGAGAGCGGGGGGGGGGGGGGGGGGGGGAAATAGTGAAGGATAGAGGAGAGTAATTTAAGGGGAGGGAATAGGCTTTGGGTTTGATCACAAATTTATATGCATGTATAAAGTTTTCAAACAATAAAATACTGTGACATTTTAAAATAGGAAGAGTCTGTTTCGTTGGTCCGCAATCTGTTATTGCAGAAATCAAGCCTTCCAGATGGCCCTAGGGCGTTACTTGAACAAGCAGCATAGCCTTACTCTAATGAAGCCATGGCCTCTGGCTCCACTGTCTCTTCTGTTGCCAGTCAGTGGAGGGTCTCAGAGCCCTCTGCACAATCTCTCTATGGAGTTTTCCTTTCATCTCATCCTTGACCTCTGTCACGGCTCAACCTCGTCAGCGAGGATGACATGACCACCGGAGCTCTTCTCACTGCAGTTTATTCCAGGATCTTTTACAATTCTCTCTTTCCTCTCTCTCTCTCCTCTCCCTCTCTGTTCGGGCAAACCCTCTCCCAGCCCTTAAGTAGGCATGGGCTGCCAACCCCGAACTGCCAGGTGGGCACTGCCCATAGGTTCACGCATATGCAAGCAGCTGATGATCATTGCGTGATCATAGCATTGGTCAGGCCTTAGCCATCTCAGGAGTTAGTTATACATCTCCATCAGGTGTGACACCACGCAGCTCGCTACAGACCTCATTATGTCTGTGTACTAGATGAAGAAGAAAATTCTTATGCTTTACTCTCTCAACACAATGCTTCTAAATGCTTTGTTGATTTCTAAATATTTCCTAAGCATAAATTTGTATTTCATTCCATTAAGCAAAATCCACATTCAAATGTATTTGAGATAATCCCTTAGCTGTCTCAGATTTCCCAAGAGACTAGGGTGGCTGCTACCTTAAAGTTCTATGTTTATTTGTATGTGTTTATCTTTTGTTTTGTTTTTGAATTAATGCTTTATTCTTAGACAAACACACATGCATTTATATATAATAAATTTAATATATTACTTTATAATGTATGTGTACATCTATGAATTTTGGTCAGTTTTACATCCTTCTGATTAACCTCTCTCATCCTTCTTCCTCTCCCACTGAAACCCTTCTTGTTCTCAACAAGTCCCTAGCCTACCTTTACATCTTCTGATGTATATTTGACACTCTGAAATAAACAGTATTGTTTATATGGGAGTGGAAACATTTAAGTGGTGGTGGGCTGGGGACAAGGGAAGAGCATCTGGTAGGAGAAAGGTTTAGTCAAAATGAAGGTTGCTTGGTTTTTTGAAACAGATCCCGCTAGACTAGAAGTGATGACCCTACCAAAGGGTCCAGAGTGGTGGGATTATGGGTGTGCACCATCATGCCTAACTTGCCCTATTGCTTTTTAGTAGATCTGTCATCTTTCAGACAGGGCCTTGATGATCTCATATCAAAGGGAAATTAGATCTTAATGCATCTTATTTTCAACCTGGATTGCCAAGGATCCTTAATTTAAATCTTTTTTTAGGTATCACTAGAATAAGAGAAAGTTTTACTCAAGAAACAAATAAAATAAGTAAGTAAAAAGAATGTAAACATAAAAATAACACACCAAATATTGGATCCTGTGTTTCTAAAAGTAGTTGTCAGAAATCAATGTTGCCTTTGTATTTTATTCCACAATTTTATCTATTTTATATGCCTTTTATTATTCATGGTTACAGTAAACTTGTCTACATTCTAAGCATTATTCCTGGAGATTTTACTGTTTAGATCTACTAGTTTATTACCATACTGGTTGGAAATTTTCCACAGTAGCATGGGGAATATACTTTGCTTAACTTTCCATTCCTATATAGCAGAATTTTTCATCCCTCTGCCCACTAACAAGGGTTTCTTTAATCCTTCCCCAGCATAACTGTAAATTGGTAAGTTCCAAATAACAGTCTCCAAGACACCTCCTCTTTTCTAATACAGGACAGGTCTGAAGTCAGTGCCGTGTTTCTTAGGCTTATGACATGGCAGCCTCTCAAATCCAGGTGTAAAATTCTAGTACACTTGTGGTATCATAAATTATATGCCATTTCCTCACTTGAAATAACCATTTTTCTTTGTTAACATTTCAAAGGGGCAAGAATTTGGAAAGGGCTACCCTAGGTGTTACTAGAGAATGTTCAATGGGCATAAAGTCATCTGAGAGCTTAGCTATGTCCCATAGAAAAGTAGTTTTCTTTCTTGGATGACCAATAGAGACAGCTCTGGCTGGATGTTCAATCAAGGTGTTTACTAGAGTACCTTTGTGACTCTGTCCACAAGACCTTCTTAGATCTCAGGGCTTTGAGAATCATGCGCTTGGTTTCTGTCTGATATTGGTCATATTGCTTGGAATATTGGTGCTAATGGTCATGTTGGGTCATCCTGCGGTATCTCACCCACCAATGGTGCACAGTCAGGAAGTTCTGATGTCTGACATTCTCTTCTCAGTTTCTTGTTAGGCATGCCTTCTTTTCATTCACTCACAGTTCCCTTAACTCCTCTTCCTAAATCCCCTACTAATTATTTAGGACCCTCTCAAGGATGAGCTTTTATCATCAGCAAGAATGGTTTTCAAACTTAAGATGCTGTTGATTCCCATCTTGAGACATAATCAGAGATCCATGAAAGTTAAAGGACTTGACTCAAGGGCTGGAGAGATGGCTCAGTGGTTAAGAGCATTGCCTGTTCTTCCAAAGGTCCTAAGTTCAATTCCCAGCAACCACATGGTGGCTTCCAACCATCTGTAATGAGGTTTGGTGCCCTCTTCTGGACTACAGGCATACATGCAGACAGAATATTGTATACATAATAGATAAATATTTTTAAAAAAGGACTTGACTCAACCTGAAAATGGAAGTTAAGAGTGAGAAATGAAAAAAGTATCAAGATATTATAACACATTGCTATTAATATATCACCTGTTAAAACATTACTATTATATAAAATATTAATATATTAATTATTGCCACATATATAAGCATTCCTGTGATCCAGAGATGAGGAAAGGAAGACGCTTTATTCACATGTATTGCTAAGATCCGAGTTTGACTGCTTTTAACCGCTGGAGTGTATCCTAAGGTAAATTAGTTAATCTCCATTAATGGGGTTATGGAAATCTGCCCCATCCTGTGTGGATTCCTGCTCATGGTGCCATGAAGCTTCATGAGGATTAAAAGAAGTAGCAATAGCTGGTGCCATTTTTAAAACCATCGCTTGTGGTTATTAGGTATTCTGGTTGAGTTCCATCAATAATATATTAGGATGGCAAAAGTTATTTGTAAACTGATCAGCAAATTCTTTATATTTTTAGAACTAAATTATTGACAGGGTTAAATAAATTCTACTGTTAGACTTGCCAGGGCAATAGCAGCTCCCACAGGAAGTCCCAATGAAGGGAAACAGAACTCAGCCCTTTTGGGAATGGGCTTCTTTGTGGCTCCAGCAGAGAATATGCAGCAGACATGGTCCCTGGAGGCATTTTCTGAGTCCTGTGTGATTGCATTCACCATCCTTGGAACAGTACTCTGGAAATGCTTTACAAGCAAGCTCTCAGATTCAGCTTCTCTCTCAGGGTCCCCTGGCAGCTTTTCTGTGAGGAGTTCTGGGCTCATGCCAGCCATTGTTAGGGACCCCTTGAAAATAAGAGATGTCAGAATACTCTGACCCCTCCAATTTCTTCCCTGGCTAAGGGATTCCACAGACAAAAAGTGGGTATTAGTAAATGTTTTATATACATCTCTAAAATCTAAGCAGGTAGAATGATAACCAAGGATGTTAAATCCCATGTGCTGGTACCAATTGTCCTGGAAGAATGCTTGGATTTGTGAGGCAAATGATCCTGGGGAATTTGAAATTTAGGAGAGCAGCTCTGTCAGATCCTAGAAGATCAATCCAGAGGACACAGGAGACACAGAAGGATCTGAGCCAAGAGACTTATGTTTTACTCTTTCCCATAGCCTCTGGGGTACTTTTTCTTCTATGTCTCCTGCCCACTTGTTATTCATTTCCATATGAGAACTGTTTCACCCCATGTGGTCAACCATTGCCTCAGAAGGCTGGTACTGTGCCTGATGAGGCCACAAGCCTACAAAACACTCTAGCAGATTGAGACCAGTATCATCATCAACTTCAGGCATCGATCCCTTAGTAATGAACCAGCTGTGAAGGATGAGTAAATATGGAAATGCAGGGTCAGGAAGGGATTTGAGAGGGACATGGTCAGATTTTAATCCATTTGGGCAGTGTCAGTGACTAGGCACCATCATACCCTGTATATGGCCAGGGCTACCTGGTGTGTAGAGTGGGGTAAATAAAAGAAGCAAACTCTAAACCCCAATCAAAGAAGTCTCTCTTTCCATGGACAGAGGTGAATCCAGACATATGGTTGCCCAAGGTACTGAGAATAAGTGACTATTGCTTCCTCAGTTCTAAATAAGAACCATCTCTGCTGCAGCTCATTGGATTTTGCATATGATGGGGCAGAAAGACTTCAAGAGCCAGAAGATAGGGAAGGAGGCTGTGTAATGGAATCTTCTGAATAAGACACAGTTGTTGAACTCACAGACTCACAGAATCTACAGGGGTGCATTTTGGTCTTTACAGGAATGGACTCCAACTTACAGTTAGACAATGGGCTACTAACAGATTCAGGGACGAGAATGTCATTGACTTAGTTGATTATCTACAGGTGAACCCTCCAGGGCCCAGTGGATAGTCTCAAGCCATTGACCACACAGAGGGCCCTAGTTAAACTAAATCAAATGAAAAGTCTTAAATACAGGAAAAAAATTGGTAAAGATAAGGGGGAGTTTGATATAGATGAAATGATAAAAAGAGAACATATGGAGAAAGAGTAATCAGAATTCATAATAAGCACATATGAAATTGTTAAAGAACAAGCTTAATTTTTAAGAAAAAAAGAAATGAAGAGAAAGACAAAGGCCTAGTGTCTATGAACAACTTTAGCTATATCCTCAATCCCTAAATTCAGAAATGTGTGGAATGTATAGTTTCTATCTCTGGAGTCTGCAGTATTTGGCTAGTTCCCACACAGCCCTCTTGAAGGAGAATTAGAGGGCATTTGGTAGACAAAGTTAAGTGAAAGCATGTTACCCTAGGATGATGGCTTCTTGTTCCAAAAGGACATGGTGGGGAGAAATAATGAGGAAGAGAGACAATAGAGCTAAGAGAGGAAGAGTGAGTCCCTATAGAATACCCAAACCAGTATCTGTTTAGTGGACTCATAACCTTAGGGTCCTCTGATCCCCAAGGAATAAAGCTGTTAACTTTTGCCTTCTCTGAGGATTAATCTTCCATATTTTCTGGATGAGTTATTATTTGCCTCCAGATCCCCTGTATCACCAGCAGTTTCCATGCTACGTTTCTAAGATCTCTCTGGGATTCAAAAATTCCTCTACTCAACACCTGATTGAATATCACAGAAAAGACTCAGAAGTAGCTGTGATCAACCACCAAGATGGAATTCCAAGAGCTACTTCATAGATAAAGGACCTTCTCAAAGTACACTTAGCACAGTTAGTCAGACCACCTTTATTGAAAGTCAGAACAGTAGAGGACCAGGCTCTGCCAGTCCTTTATAAGGGATTTGATATCATGTGGTTGGTAGTTGGATGGAAATTTCTCCTGGGTGAAATCAAATGACAGGGCAAACTGGACCTCAAGGAGCTGATCACCTTCCTGGGAAGAAGGGTGGGATGATAATGATCATATTTGTTATTTTATATAACATTTATCATTATTTTATTATTATCTGAGGGAGTAAATTCTATACTAAGCAGAGCTTAGAAAGGTCCACAGGGAAGGCCCCTTATCTGTTGAATCACTTCCTTATATCATACTTGACTTCTCAGCCCTTGAACTGGGAAACAGCCAAGTATAGGCGGCACCTGATTAGGCTCCGTCGGGGAACGAAAATCTTGCTCACTTTTCTGTTGCTTAAGCCATTCGAGCATGCCAGTGAAACCTGAAGCAGTCTTACATTTCCCAGTGCATAGCTAAAAGAGTGACATTCAGTTTTGAGTTTGAGGTGGGAAGTGCCTGAAGTTCAAAAGGTGATGATTAAAAGTGAGATACAAGAAAGAATTCTCTGTATAGGAGAGCTGCACTGCAAGCTAGAACCTTCTGAGAGGTCTTGCCTCTTTTTCCAGAATCCACGTGGCTACTGAAATCTTCAACTTGTTCTTCTTTGGTGTTCTCAAGGAGTAAGAAGTAATGTTCTGACTTGAACTCTGAGGCAGGGGCCTGGACTGTCAGGTGACAGCTCTGATCTTGCAAATGGTTTCTTCAATATACTTCTCTTCCCCAGGCCAGGCACTTCTATGTTTCCATATTGTCTAGGGAGCTCTGTGCTGACCTTGCAGCGACAGTGGCTGTGAGACTCTGGACTGCTGGGGGAGAGGAAGAAAAATGGCATAAGTGCTGTGGAGATTTGGGGGGGGGGTCTCAGCAGTTGGCATGACTAAACAAACACACACAAGGCCCTTGGTTATACTATACCAAGTGATCAGTACTGAAATCATGTATATACAAACACACACACACACACACAAACAATAATCATAGTAAAAGAGGCCGTGAATTGAAGACAGATTATAGAAGACATGGAAGAGGGGAAGGGAGAAGACATAGGAGGGATTGGATGGAGAAATGATGTAATCAGATATTGTCCAAAGTTTTACAAAAGAAATTAATAAAAGGAAATTAATATTAGAATATATAATGAGAAATTAGTTCCATCTATTTTCCTACAAATCTCATGATGTCATTCATTTTAATGAATACTCCACTGTGTAAATTTACCATAGTTTTTTTTTAATCCATTATTTGGTTGAGGGACAACTAGGTTGTTTCCAGGGTCTGGCTATTATAAATAAATATGCTCTGAACATAGTTGAACAAGTGTCCTTGTGGCATGGTTGAGTATCCTTTGAGTATATGTCCAAGAGTGGTATGGATGTGACTTGGGATAGATTGATTCCCAATTTTCTGAGAAACTGCCATATTGTTTTCCAAAGTGACTGTACAATTTTGCACTTCCACAAGCAATGGTGACTGTTCCCCTTGCTCCACATCCTCTTCACCATGAGCTGACACTTGTGATACTGATCTTAGCCATTTCAACAGGTGTCTAATGGACTCTCAAAGAAGTCAAGTAACAAGAAGGGCACAAGGGGGCCCTCACTGTGAAGGGGAAATAGAATGGGCATTGCCAGTGGACCAGAGGAGAAGTCTGGAAAGAGGCTGCAGTGAAGATGGGAACAGGGGGGCTCAGGTTGGAAGAAAGTGGAGGGATAGAATACTGGGAGAGATAACTGGAATCTGGGGGTATCTCTCGGGGGGGGGGAAGAAAAAATTAAAAAGAACATACAAGGATGAATTAAAGTAGAAAATTCTATAAAAATCTGTTCCAAAGAGAAATTTCTTGGATGAGGGGTTAGAACTACACTTATTTGTACTTATAAGGGTATTTAGAATGCAGTTAGAGATTGTGGTAGCTTAGTTAAGCAGCTGTTATAGATTCTCCTCCAAGATTCATGACTTCACTAGCCCTAGGCAGTTGGCCAGCTTTCTAGTACCAGGTGTGAGTTACTTCTTGTTGAGAAGTGTTAAGTTCTTTGAGAGAACTGTTAGCTACTATTAAGGTATTCATGACACTATTGTAGCCTAATGACTATTGTGCCTTTCTGGTTATTGCTACAGTTCAAATGCATCTTTGCTGGGTAGGACTGTTGGTTGCTTCCTTCTCTTAGAAGCTCACTATGCACCCTCTGGTCCCAAGAAAGCCAGTCCTTAGGGAGGAAGCTTTCACATCAGATCCAGCTCAGATCCTCTGGGTCCTGGTTCTGAAGTGCAGGGTGTCTTCAGCAATAGAGACTTACTGTCCACCTCTGGGGAGTAGTCAAGGGCAATAGCAATAGCCTATAAAGCTTTAGGAGTCTCTTAGACAACTGAGGACAACTTGAAAGAAAGCTTTCTCATGCCTGGTGTTGGGGTTTTTGTTAAGTAGTCCATAGCTCTTATAGGGGGAATATTGTAGGGAGGAAAGTTCCATTAAACTGTATATGTGTACACAGACTATGTACATGTGTTTTGTGTGTGTGTGCACACTAATATATATAAATATATATTAATATATACTAATATATATAGATAATAATGGATACTTTATGGGTTTTTCAGACTTCATTATTGTTATTTTTACCTTATTCTTCTGAATGTATTATCTCCCCCTTATCCTAACTTAAGGAGCCCAGTATTCCCATTTCCCCAGTCAAATCACTTGTACCCTGCGGTTTGCCTCTCTATGGTTCCTCCCTGCTCCCATAGACACCTTTTACTTTCCTTGTTTCTGCAGATACTCCACATTGTATGCTCACATCTCAAGGTCTGAAGGTAGGAACCAGAGATAAGATAAAATACACAATGTTTATCTATTGGGATCTGGGTTATCTCACTCAAAATATTCTTTTGTAGTTCCATCCATTTACCTGCAAATTTCGTGATTTCATTGTTATTTACAGCTGAAGAGTCCTCCATATGTATCACATTTATTTTTACATTATCCATTTCTTAGATAAAGAGATTTGGGCTGTTTCTATTTCCTGGCTATTGTGAATAGAGAAACAATGAGCATGGCTGAGCTTTACCTGAGGGTAGAATGTCAAGTCTTTCGGGCATATGCTGAAAACTGATAGAGTTGGGTCATGTGGTAGACTAAAAACTGCTGCAGTTTCAATACAAGCAAGAAGTGAAGACTGTGGCAGACATATAAATGAGTTAGCTAAGTACTTATGATTTTCCCAGATCCCTCCCCCTTCCTTATACATGAACACGCACACTGAGACACACACACACACACATAACCACTCATACACCCTGTCACACTATCACACACACACACACACACAGAATATGCTCGCACATGTACTTTGGCTTCTGAATTTCAAGGAAAATACTGTCAAATATTTACTGAACATGAACTTTAGGTACAGAGACTTTAGAAATTACACATGACAAAAAATACAGAATTTACAAAAAGTTATAGCCTCATCAAGTACGAAGGATAAATAAAAACTGGAAATCTGGAGATAAAGAATCTGATTTACAACGTTATTATAATAGTCAATCTTCTCATTTTTACAAAATTCCTGAAGTTTATAAAGAAATGAGAATTATGGTTGAACAAACTGATTATTAGCACCTGCTCCTGAGTAATCAAAGATGTTATCTAATAGGCAGACTGTTTTGTATATTTCAATGTATATGTGTGCATATGTGTGTGTATGTGTGTGTGTATGTGTGTGTATTTGCAAACACATGTAGAATACATCCTGTGGGCATCAGTTCTCTCCTTCCATAATGTAGGTTCCAGGGATTAAACATGGGTGTGCAGATTCAACAAGTGACCTTTCCTGGCTGAACCATCTCACTGGCCCCAGAGACCATTCTAAATATGCTTTTTGAGATAAAAGAAATAATAAACAACAAGCTAAAGCAACCCAGAGAAAGCTACATTTCATGTCCCCAAATATCAATAGTTAAACTAAAATTTGGAAAATCAATCAAACAAGTTCTAGGATAGGCATGCACAATTATTGAAATCACACTACAAAGTTTTGATAGGAAATTTGAGTGAGCAGAATTAGAAACTAGAAAAGTTGAAAAGAAATAAATTGTATAAATAAGAAGACTAGAAAGGAAAAATATGAAAAAAGTGAAGATTTCACAAGACCTGTGAGAAATCACCGCATGTACCAGAAAACACAGGACTGTAGGATCTAAATGAGTGCAGAAAGAATGTAGAAAAGTTTAGAGAAATGGGATTATCTATAAACTTGAAAAATTAGGTATATCTCCATTAAGGACACCTTGAAACCCGACAAATAGGGTCACAGATACCTACACTGAGAAACATCAAGTTGCTTAGCAATACAGAGAAAGGACAGAATCTTAATAGCAGCAAGAGAAGTCATCACAAAGCTTAACGGCTAAGAGTTCACCAGAGATCACAGAGACAAAGAACTAGAGAAGCCAATGCAAAGGGCTCCAAAATTAATAAACGACAATACATGAGATAGCCCACAAAAATATATTTCAAAAACAAAGAAGAAATGAAGATGCTCAGAGGGTCTGTCACCATTAGATCTACTTCAGGAGACATGTTAAACTGAACATTAGGGTTCAAATAAAACAATGCTATACAATGAGTCAAAGACACAGGGGAAATAATGGTTCCAGTAAGAGTGATTGTGCAATTAATGCAAAAGATACTATTATTATATTTTTGTTTTGGAATTTGTATCTTATTCCCACTATTATTTAAATCATAATGGCAGAAAATAATTATAAAATACTGAAGCACAATTAATAAAAACTTAGGGTCAGAATCTGAAGAGCAAAACAGTCAGCCACTGGCTCTTATCTGGACATCAGTCTGAAGTGGCGATCCTGCCTCAAGGAATCTCAGAATGAGACTGTGTGTTGAGAGCTGTTTCCTCCTGTTTTATAATCCTCTCTAGGGCTGGGATTAAAGGCATGAATCAGCTTGATTAAAGGCATGCACCACCCAATTTCTATGGCAACTAGTGTGGCTACTGGGATTAAAGGCCTGTGTTACCCTAATCTGGTCTGTAAGGCTGACCAATGGGACTGATTTACTCTCGGATCTTCAGGCAGTCTATATTTACTAAAATACGATAGAAATGCCACTACATTTATGCTAAGGAGAAAAAATTTATAAAGATACAAACTGTGCTAGTGCCAACACCCACACAACCACCCCCACCCCCACACACAAAGATTAGAAGTAGAGAATTTTAAATGTTTTATTGAATTTAAAATTTTATCAATTTAAACTAAATTACAAATTTAAAGTATTAATTGTAATCCCAATGGTAACATAGAAAACAATTTAAAGGAAATATAATCATTATATCAAAACTAGTTTTTATTCACATGAAGTTTACATTGGAACAAATAGGAGATGACATAATTGGCAAAGAGAAAATGACAAATATAAAAGCTTATTTGCTTTCTTGCTAGTAACTAATTTAAAGATGAATGATTAAGATTGCTAATTAAAGGACAGAGAGACTCTTACATTAATTCAGCACTGGAGAGACATCTCAGTGGTAGAAATAACTTGTTGTTCTTTCAGAGGATCTGGGTTCTTTTCCCAGGACCCATACAGAACAGATCACCACCTCCAGATCCAGTGTTTCTGATTCCTGCTTCTGGCCTCTTTAGACACTGTGGTGGTTTGAATAAGACTGACTCCAATAGGCTCATATATTTGAATGCATGGTCATCAGAAATGGCACTACTTGAGAGGAATTAGAAATGGTGGTTTTATTAGAGTAGGTGGGACCTTTTGGAAAGAACTGTGTCCCTGTGGGTGGCCTTTGAGATTTCAAAAAGCGCTTTCCAAGCCAAGAGACTTTCTCTCCTTGCTATCAACATATCAAGATGTAGAACCCCCAGGTCCCTCTCCAGTACCATGTCTGCCTGCATTTTGCCAAGCTCGCTCCCATGATGACCATGGAGTAGACCTCGGAAACTGTAAGCTAGTCCTGATGTGGGAGTGTCATATCAATCTGTTGATTTCATTGGCTGAGCAATAAAGAAACTGCTGGCCCTGATAGGTTAAACGATAGGTGGGCGGAATAAACAGAATAGAATTCTGGGCGGAAGAGGAAGTGAGGTCAGACTCTGCTCTGCTCCCGGACAGACCAGACAACTCTGCTCTCTGGAGCAGAGACACCATGATGGACGGAGGCTAGAATCTTCCCGGTAAGCGCACCTTGGGGTGCTTACACACATCATTAGAAATGGGCTAGTCCAGGTGCAAGAATTAGCCTGTAAGGGCTAGAGTTCATGGGCCAAGCAGTTCTTAAATGAACACAGTTTGTGTGTTGTTATTTCGGGCATGAGCTAGCCAAGCGGCCGGGGTGTTGGGGACGCAACCCCGTTCATATTTCAACATAGTCCCAATTAAATGATTTCCTTTATAATAGTTTTGAGGTCATGGTGTCTACTTACAGCAATGGAACACTGACCATGACAGACACCTCCATTCCATGCAACACACATATGAATACACAGGTACACAAATACATACGGGAATATTTAAAATTTTGTTAAAAGAAAACATGATATAATTATATGTTACAAACAAGGCATAAACACACTCAAAGTGAAAGGACATAAAAAGACATTACTTGCCAATAACAACCTAAAAGGAGTTATAGCAACTATCCCTTAATAAGTAAGATCAATTCTAAGCATAAAAATGTTAGGAGATAAAAAAAGATGCTGATAAAAGTATGTGTTCATATAAAAATATGTATTCACTGGAAAACAAAACTCTGAAATATCGGTAACAAAATTGAAAAAAGAAGTAATACTTTTAAAGAGTAGTTGGAGACTTAATGACCTTATTTTTAATAATCAGTAGAAGATGCAGACATAAAATCCATAGCTTAATAGAGAGTTGAATAACACCATAAACCAATTATGTCTGGACGATTATATAACCACCCTAAAATGTATGCTTTTTCTTTCTCTTTTTTCCAATTACACAAAAACACTACACCATTTTATTGACTAGACTTGAGCCTCCACAGGTGCTGGCATCTATGCAGAGAACCTGGAATCAATCTCATTGGATGCTGAGGACAACAGTACATTCGTCAGTCGTCTCTATACATAATCTGAGGGCTCCATGTATTCGATCATTTCTTTCCTTTTCTCCTCTCCCAAGTCCTTCCATATCATCTCCCTATCCCTACCCAACCAATTTTAAGTTTTTTCTCAAAAAAAAGCAAAACCCAATACAACAAATCCTCCACAACCAAAGAAAAAATAGGAAAACACCCAAAAAACTAAATCAAACAAAACACTAACCTATAATAACCAAATAAAAGCACAGAAAAAATGTGGAGTTTATCTCTTCCAACTTTGATGTGGTAGGTTTTTTTTGTTTATTTTTTTCTTTTTTAATTTATTTATTTATTAAAGATTTCTGTCACTTCCCCGCCACCACCTCCCCTTTCCCTCCCCCTCCCCCAATCAAGTCCCCCTCCCTTGTCAGCCCAAAGAGCAATCAGGGTTCCCTGCCCTGTGGGAAGTCCAAGGACCACCCACCTCCATCCAGGTCTAGTAAGGTGAGCATCCAAACTGCCTAGGCTCCCACAAAGCCAGTTCGTGCAGTAGGATCAAAAACCCATTGGCATTGTTCTTGAGTTCTCAGTAGTCCTCATTGTCCGCTATGTTCAGCGAGTCCGGTTTTATCCCAGGCTTTTTCAGACCCAGGCCAGCTATAACATAAATATAAATTAATGAATGAATAAAAACTTAGTCACTAGGTTGAATGTTACCAATTGAACTGTCATTTAAACCTGCTGGGAGAGGGAAAATCAGTATTCTCCAATGGATCCACCACCATAGGGTGAACCACATGTCCAGTAGTGATACATCAACATATAATGTACTATACTTTCCTTAAAGTGTAATTCAAGCCTGGTTCTAGCAGACCATGGTTTTGGCTCCAAGTCAGAACAAATAGATTCTAAAACAATAACATTATTTAAACTGCTTCATAGAATAGTCAAATAATTCTAAAAATCAAAAACAGAAGAAAAGTGGGGGTGTTAAAAAGACACAATGTACCCTTAAAAGCAGATTGAAGAAAGTAATTATAAGATAAAATTTAAAATCTCACAAATGAAATGAAAATACTACACAAAAATGTATGGGATGCAGTAGACATAGCTTAAAGGAAAGCTTGTAATTGTAACACCTGCCCTCACTGAGGAGGAAAAAGAGCTGAAGTGAATAATGCGCATTGAGATTAAATATATAAGTAAATAAGAATTAAATGAACAACCTAGCAGAACAAAACAATTTTAATAAAAATTAGATCAGAAACAGAGAAAATAGATACTCCAAGAATAATAAAAAAATAGAAGAAATTAAGTTTTGTTCTTTCGAAACACTGACAAAAAGTGTAAAACTTAGTTGAATTGTCACAGAAAATAATAAAATAACTAAATTAAATAATAAAATGGGGATGATGTGGGAGTGTCATATATCAATCTGTTGATTTCATTGGTTAAGTAATAAACAAAACTGCTTGGCCTCATAGCTTAGAACATAGGTGGGAGGAGTAGACAGAACAGAATGCTGGGAGGAAGAGGAAGTGAGCTCAGACTTGACAGCTCTGCTCTCTGGAGAGAGGCCATGCTCAGCTCTCCCGGGCAGACGCACACGATGAATCAAGCCGCCAGGTCAGACATGCTGAATCTTTCCCGGTAAGACAGGAGCTACACAGTTTATTAGAGATGGGTTGATCGGGATATCAGAGTTAGCCAGTAAGGGCTAGAGCTAATGAGCCAAGCAGTGTTTAAAAGGATACAGTGTCCGTGTAATTATTTCGGGGCATAAGCTAGCAGGTGGCCGGGGTGCTGGGGACGCAGCCCCATTGCTCCTATTACTACATGGGGACTTAGAGGAATGCATTGCTTTAAGAAGAAAAAAAATCTCAACAAAGAAAAATGTAGGACCATATTGTTTTCTTGGTAAACCTTCCAAAACCTCAAACTCTGAGAGAAGGAAGGGAGGCAAAGGGAGAAAGAGAGAGTCACACACAGAGGGTGGTCAAAGAGAGGGAGGAGGAAGAAAGAATGAGGGAGAGAGAAAGATGTGTTGTGTGTGTGTGTGTGTGAGAGAGAGAGAGAGAGAGACAGAGAGACAGAGAGAGAGAGGGAGGGAGGGAGGGAGGGAGGGAGGGAGGGAGGGAGGGAGGGAGGGAGGGAGGGAGGGAGGGAGGGAGGGAGGGAGGGAGAGAGGGAGGGAGGGAGGGAGGGAGGGAGGGAGGGAGGGAGGGAGGGAGGGAGGGAGGGAGGGAGGGAGGGAGGGAGGGACGGAGGGACGGAGGGACGGAGGGACGGAGGGATGGAGGAAGAGAGATAAAGAGAATGATTGGCTATGAAACACCCAGTTCATTCGAGGCAATGTCCTTATATCGAAGAACAGTACAGAAACACAACGCCAGAGATCACATGTGTATATGAAAGCAAATATGGAGAGCATCAAAGTCAGAACAGTGGTGTAGTAGAAGGATGCCCCCTGTTCAAGTAGGAATTCTCCAGGCATGCTGACATAATTTAATTCTTATGCAATACATCAATCTGTATAATGCATTACATTAGTAGAATGCAAAATAACAACTAGGTGATTATCTCAAGTTGTTCAGGAAAAAAAAAAGCATGTGGAAAAAAGGCATACCTAAGGCTCCGAGAACATTGCAGAAGAAGGAGCAGAAAGATGGTAAGAGCCAGAGGATCAGGGTCTTGGCTGTGAGAGTGTGACTCCTGGTACCATCAGAACCTAAGCCTGTAAAATCTCGCCAAGATGATCACCCAGACAAACTGAGCAAGGAGAGCACCAACAAATGTGCCAAACTGAAGGGAAAGGGTCATGAGGTTCCATCTCACACAAGGACTACAGGCAACTGAGCAAAGCTAGGAGGAACACACCGACTGGGTGTCTGGTGCCAAATGAACAGTCCTGAAAACATACACACATGTAATATTACATGCATCCAATTGGTTATATTTGGAAATATATGTATATACAAATACATAAGTTCATGCAAGAACAATTAATGAAAAAGAGGCCATGAACTTGAAGGAGAGTGGGGAGGGGTGTACAAGAGGCTTCTGAGGGAGGAAACTGAAGGGAGAAATGTTAATTCAAATATAATCTAAAAAATAAACAACAACAAAAAGCTACCACTTCTTTACAATAAAAACCTAACTCTCAATTGAGAAAGAAAAGCATGTACTCAGTATGATAGTGGACACATGAAAATACCACAAATAACCCCACACTAATGAAAAATTGAATCAAAACAAGGATATTTGCCTTAATTGCTGTTATTCCGTATTGTTTTGGCAAGGCAAGCCAGTAAAAATAGACAGCTAAAAGAAAAGATTTCCTAGCAAAAATTAAGAAATGATCTCAACACTCCAAGATGGCAAGATGGTGTATTTAGAAAATCCCAAATAATAAATAGTCACATAAAATACTATCATGGTTCATTTATCAGCAATGAGTCATAAAAATTTAAACTCTAGTTCTATTTACAATAGCTTCTACAATGAATGAATAGGGATAAGGCAGAGTAAAAGCTTAAACGAAACTAAAAGACTTGTATACTAGAAGCTACATAGCGTTGCTGAGTGTCTTAAAGAACGGTTAATTAACTGAAAAGCTACACTGAATCCATAGATTCAAAAACTAAATATTGCTTGGCAGAAATCATATCCAAATACATATATAGGTTGAGCAAAAACTTATCTTTTTTAAGAAGTGAGATGATCCTTCAATGTCTATGAATTTATTGGGAACTGCAAATGACAAAAAAATATGAGAAATTAAAAGCTGGAATTTACCCCTGTTTGAGTGAGTCCTTATTTGAATATAAGGCAGAGTAAATCAATTTAAAATGAGTTCTTTGTTTTGGGTCATAACCCAGTCTGACAGACTGACTGATGACAATCTGATTAATGACTGACAGGAAACACCATGTGACAATGAAGGCAGGGGAGAATGGGGAAGCCTATACCAGGGAGCAGTTTCCTGCCCAGAACTTAGAGGGGATCAAAGCTGGCTGTCACCTTATTAGAAGTTTGTCCCTCAGAACTGTAAGGCAGCACATTTCACTTTTGCACATCCAGCTTGTGATACTTTGTTATAGCAGCCCTAGAAAACATTCTAGAAACTCTTATTTTCTGATTTGATGTTTCCTTTTGAGCTACAGTAACCTGTGAGGTATTGGTGTAGGATGGATATATTCGCCAAGGGAAGAAAATTAAGAAACTCACTTATTTAGAACCAACTGACTGTTTTACAAAGGTACCAACATCATCCCTCAGGGAAAGAATAAAAAGACTAATCTCCTCCACAAATAGCATGAAAGTAACTAAATATCAATATACAAAGTATCTAACTGGATGCTTCTCATATAAAGCTTAAATTAAATATACAAACTATATATAAACACAGGACCTTTGGAGAAAGTGTTATGGGTATATTTTCATGACCTTATATTTGCCATATTTGAAGATAAACACAAAATATGCACCTCAAAGTAAAAATAGACAAAATTTACTTAGTTGAAATATAAAAATAATGGCCCTAATAATATTTACTCAAAAAAAAGAGAAAATATTTGCATATAAGTTTATATTTATTGAGCTCCTCCTATCAATCAGATACTAAATGGGAATATAGTCAATTACTTTATGTCTCTGAAAAGGAGAGTTTTGAGCTGTGACGAGAAGTATCAGTAACAGAAAGGGACTCACACATGCGTTCTGTTGGATAAAAACCAGTAGACAATTCTTCAAAATTCGGAGGAAGTAAAAGGGAGAACAGGTATAATTTGGGTTTAGTTATCTGTAGGCGGTGCCCACTGCTATTCACATCCAATTTCACCAACAGTCAAAATCATGTGTCTGCACTAGAAATTGACAGCTAAGGAGAGAGAATGGCAAGAGTTACGTGGACTAGGTTCCAGTCTGAGATAGTGGATGGCCTGTGCTCCCAGGGACACCTAACCCACCTGTCTTTTTTTGTTCCAAACTCCTTTTCATGAGACACACTCAGCAGCCCTTATGAGAAAAAGAGCAACAGCAGTTTCCAAATAAGGGCTTCTAGGGAGACTGCCTGGATGCTGGTGTGGGAGGAGAGGGTGATGGAGGGGCTTAGGCTCACAATGCCAAACAAATTTCCCTTTGGAATAGTACTGCATAATGAAGAGGCTTTGGGAAGCTGAAGTTGATTTTCGGGGAGCTAATGCGTGTAAAGATATCCAGCTATAGTAAAAAAGAGATTGCTTTCATTTTCCTGCAGACAATAATAGCTCACTATGCACTTTGAGAACCATGTAATTTTATAAAATTTGTTCCATCTATTACAAAAAAGTTCCTCACTCTTTCAGTTTTCTGATTTTTTTTCTCTTTCTTACTTTTTCTGCATCCTCTCCATGTGTTTCCACTTTTATTTCTGTGTTTTTTTTTTCCTTCTCTCTGTCTTCCGGTAGAGATTATCAGAGAAGGACTGTTGTGGGAGTCTGCTTGTTCATTTCCTGACTTCCCAGACTCCCAAAATAACCACACAGAAACTGTATTAATTAAATCACTGTTTGGCCAATCACTTATGTGTATTACTAGCTAGCTCTCACATCTAGAATTACCCTATTTCCATTTATATATATATCTTTAGATTTTTATTGAGCTCTATATTTTTCTGCTCCCCTTCCTGCCTCTCCCCTCCTCCTTTCAACCCTCCTCCAAGGTCCCCATACACCAAATTTACTCAGGAGATCTTGTCTTTTTTTACTTCCCATGTAGATTAGATCTAAGTAAGTCTCTCTTAGTGTCCTCATTGTTGTCTAAGTTCTCTGGGATTGTGGTTTGTAGGCTGGTTTTCTTTGCTTTATGTTTAAAAACCACCTATGAGTGAGTACATGATAATTGTCTTTCTATGACTGGGTTACCTCAGTCAAAGTAATGTTTTCTAGCTCGATCCATTTTACAGCAAAACTCAAGCTGTGGTTATTTTTTTCTTCTGTGTAGTACTCCATTGTGTCAATGTACCACATTTTCCTTATCCATTCTTCGGTCGAGGGGCATTTACGTAGTTTCCAGGTTCTGGCTAGGACAAATAATGCGGCTATAAATATAGTTGAGCACATGTCCTTGTGGCACAGTTGAGCATCCTTTAGATATATACCCATTATTTTATATTTTACCATGAGGCTCGTGGCCTACCGGCAAAGTTCTAGCTGGCAGCTCACATCTTTCCCCTCTGGCGGCTCCATGGCATCTCCTTACTTCGCCTTCTTTTGCCCAGGATTCAGTTTAGTTTTCCTGCCTAGCTCTACTCTGCTAAGCCAGTGACTGAAACAGCTTCTTTATTGACCATTGGTATTTACAGCATACAGAGGGAAATCCCACATCATAATGTCATCACTTTGCCTTTCTGCTCCCATCATCTCTATCTCCAGTCTTCTGTCCTCCAACCTCCCTGCTTGCTGCCTCTACTGGTCTGCCATAGAATAAGCCAGCCACAAGGTCCCAAGCAGAAATATGTCCTGTGCAGAGTCAAGGGCCAGCCCAGTGTCCACTGTGGTTGTCCAGGGAGGGGAAGAGTGTTGGCCATATAACTTAGATGCTGCTCAAGTGTGGGTCTGAGAAGATGCTTGAGGTATGCAGGGCCAGGTGGAAGGAAAACATCATACCTGCTGTTTCCCAGGTCTAAAGGGCCTGGGTCCTTCATTTCTATAGCAAGCTTTCTGTTTCATAGGATATGGAAATTGAGGGTAAAGCTGGAGGCACCAGTTATGAATCTCTATCTCTTCTCATCGTTGCCAGAGTGAATTTGTTCACAGAACTCTCATCACCAGTGTATTAGGAACCTAGATCCGCCAGTCATTTACCCATAACCTAGGCACAATTGGCGGGTCTTCTGGATCTCCATCATCCATTCTCCACACATTTCTCATCTTCAACACAGTTCGTTGTCTTAAGTTTTTCTTTACCTCTTCCTGTGATGTTTGAGACTATGATCCTGGAGTAGATGAGCTGGTCATCATACTCCTGTTCCGATTAGGCTGGACCTCTCAAGGCAATTCCCTTGCCTTGATCTGATGTAAAATAACAATAAGTTTAGACCATCATCTAAGAAATGTCTAACACACTGGCATATTCTAGGATACAGCTACTGTCTCAATTATGCTATGCTCCATCACTAAAATAAATGTACAGAAAAAAATTCTTCTATGCCTGCTGGGCATAACAACAAATCCACTTAAGATGACAACCCAGAGTTAGAACATCCCTGGAGGCTTAGTAGATAGGTGGAACTGTGAACATCTTTAATATTTTTGTTTCTTCCTGGAATATACACAGAGGCACAGGCTTGTCAGCATTTATCACCAAGGTTCTCCTGGGTTGTGGAGGTAGTTTTGCTCTTGCTGCCAGAGCTAGCAAAAGAATATTCTGCAGATCTCGAGGGACCCTGCCAGAATGTACAAAATAGCCAGCGTCACTGATCTCTTATTTAGTTTTATTTTCAACCCTGTGTCTACTTTACACTCACATAAAAGTAAAAATAAGTTACCATTAAGTTGGTGCCAGGAATGCCAGTTGAGAGCTAGCTCTGGGTTGCAGGCCCCTAGCTTAGGCACCTCTGGAACAACCACAAACAGAAGAACGGAGAATATCTCTGGACTGATAATGGGCAGAAAATGTTGTCATCATTTAGTGAAAACAAACAAATCAACAAATACAAGTTACTATCCTGAAAAAGAATCTGGTTACAGAATCCTGTACTCCAGCCTCCCCCCTCCACACACCAGCATGGGCCGGCTATAGGCACACAGAAGTATGTAATGCAAATCTCTGTGGCATACGCTGTCTGGTTGGGCAGCAACCATGCTGTTATTGTGAGTGTCAGAGAAGCCTGGGCATTAACACGGTGCCCTTTCCCCCTGCCTTCTCATTTTATACTCCACTGACTTATTAAGTACTAAATACTGTGCTACACTCTGGAGACACAAAATTACCTTCATAAAGTGATTACATATTATTATAAAGCAAACATGGAATGAATATTATAAGGTAGAAATTATATAAACACTTAATTAACTTCACATTTAATTAGTAAAAGCCCTGCACAAACATTGCCAACCTTATAACAGACACTTAACCTCTATGTACTTCAACCCATTCATTAAATTATTTCAACATTCCACAGATATTTATGGAGATAGCAAACATGTTGGCCATGAGCTGGATAATACTGGACATGCCCTGAACAAATATGACTTTATTCATGACATTCACAGTCCAGCAGAAAAGAGCTATGGAAAAGAAACACAAGTAATATATTTCCTTATTAGCTTTCTATGATCAGTTTTTTGGGGATATCTGGATAGCTTTATGCAGTGAAAAAACACTGGAGAGAGATATCTTGTATTTCATCCAGCTTTATCCAATAAATGCTTGAAAAGCAGTGATAACTGATAGCAAACTACAGCCTATTTCCATCCTCATAAAAATTCCTCTCTGCTTGTGGGACTTTCTTTTGGACACTGTAGAAAACAATTTAGCAGTTTCTAAAAGTAAAAAAAAAAACACATAGCTGTCATATGACCTATGAATTCCTAATTATGTGTCCAATAAATTTAATAAAAGGTAGTGTCAAAAGTTTCATCAATATTCTCTAGGAATTCTGCTCACTTGGTAATGCTTGTAAGTAGAGTTAATCTTCCTTAACTTGAGTGTTATTTTGTTTCCTAATTCACCCGGTTACATATTATCTCTAAGTGATAAAGAGCCCTCTCCTGTCTTACTTTAACACATAGGCCAGGTCCTAAGTGATGCTGACCTCTTCTGGCTTTTGGTTGGCCAAAATCTTGCACTTTTTTCAGTCCTACACCACTTACCCTGGACCATCATCCCCACTCTTGATTTCTCCAACCACTCTGGTTGGAATGACCTTTTACACTGTTTATTATCTGTAGCTTCCATTTGTTTGCCAACTTGATTTTCAATCTTTTGACTCCCAGTTTACGCATGTCTTTTCTAGTTACATGAGTTTCTTAAGGATACATGCCTTCAATGCATGGGCACAGGAGACCACTTCCTAGATATAACCCCAGTAGCACAGACACTGAGCAGCAATAAACAAATGAGACGTCCTGAAACTGGGAAGCTTCTGTAAAGTAAAGGACACAGGCAATAAGACAAAAAGGCAGCCTACTGAATGGGAAAAGATATTCACCAACCCAACGTCAGACAAAGGACTGATGTTCAAAATATATAAAGAACTCAAGAAATTAGACATTAAATTTTTAAATAACCCAATTAAAAAATGGAGTACTGAACTAAACAAAGAATTCTCATCAAAAGAATTTCAAATGGCTAAAGGATACTTAAGGAAATGTTCAACTTCCTTAGCTTTCATGGAAATGCAAATCAAAACTACTCTTAGATTTCATCTTACACCTGTCAGAATGGCTAAATTCAAAAACACTAATGATAGCTTATGTTGAAAAGGATGTGGAGTAAGGGGAACACTCATCCATTGCTGGTGGGAATGCAAACTTGTACAACCACTTTGGAAATTAAGATGGCAGTTTCTCAGAAAATTGGGAATCAACCTACCCCAGGACCCAGCAATACCATATATATATATATCCAAAACATACTCAATCATACTAAAAAAGCATTTATTCAACTATGTTCATAGCAGCATTATTTGTAATAACCAGAACCTGGAAACAACTTAGACACCCCTCAACTAAAGAATGGATAAAGAAAGTATGGCACATTTACACATTAGAATACTATTCAGCAGTAAAAAAAAAAATGACACCTTGAAATTTGCACGCAAATAGATAGAATTAGAAAACACTATCCTGAGCAAGGTAACCCAAACCCCTCAAAATAAATATGGTATGGACTCACTCATAAGTGGATACTAGCCATAAACAAAGGACATTGAGCCTATAGATCATGATCCTAAAGAAGCTAAGTAATAAGTTGAACCCAAAGAAAAACATTGTCTTAAGTGGAGAAAAACTTAAAGCAATCCAATTAAAACCATGAAAGAAACGAGACTGTCTATTGTTTCCATTCCTTTTCAAATGAGTTCTTGAAACATAGAAATGAGGCAAAGAGAAATTAGGAAATCAAAGAGATACGCGTTGGAAAAAAGAAAGTAAAACAATTCCTATTTATAGGTGACACAATTTTAACATGTGATATCTTAAAAATGTTTAGAGATGACCAACAAGTTCAGCAAAGTAGCTAGATATAAAATTAACTTACAAAGATCATTGGTCTTTTATTCACCACCAACAAGCATACTGACAAAGAACTCAGAAACACACTCTCATTTGCTAGAGACTCAAAGAATAAAATGCTAAGAAATAAACCTAAACAAGGTGAAATAACTCTATGATGAAAACAGCCAATCTCTGAGAAGAAAAAAGTACTGAGGAAGACATTAAAAAATAGAAAAGATCTCCCTTGCTCACAGAGTATCACAATTTATATTTTAACAGAATTTATATTATCAAAAGTATCATTTTACTAAAATAAATTTATAGATTTAATGCACTATCTACCAAAATACCAACATAAATCTTAATGAAATTAGAAAAAAATATCCAAAATTTATAGGCAATTAGAAAAGATTCCAAACATCCAAAGGAATCTTAAGCACAAGGAACAATACTGTATGGATTATTATTTCAGATTTGAACATATATTATAGAGCTATTGTATATAAGTTTGGAGAAAAGGAAATAAATAAGAGTATTTTCCATTGAGTTATTAGCTACAATCCATAAATTAGATATTTAAAATACAATAGTATGCTGTGGGATAATGCTCTTATACATTGTAAAAATGCGTCACTTGTATTGGTTTTAAAATATGCTGATTGGCTAGTAGCCAGAGAGAAATACTTCACCTGATGGCCTAGCAAAAATATGTTTGTGACTGGCAGAAGGGAGAATGCTGCAGTTGTTGTAAACATGGCTTTTCTTTGACATGGAGATCTTCTGTTGCTGGTGCAAATGCCATTTTCCTGAATGGATAAAAAGGTGTTTGGCCCACTTGGGGGTCATTTGGGAGACACCCTCCCACGCAGCCTTCTCTGTTATTGCTACAGCCAACCAAATAAAAGGTTGCCCACAAATAGCTTTTCTTGCCTTCTTTTGGTACTCATCATTAATGGAATAAGGAGACGCTAGCGTGAAGAAAGCAAAGGTGACAGTGCTGACAGTGGAATGCTTGGAAGTCTAAGACACGGAAGTGATTGAGACAGAGTATAGTCAGTGGCTTTGACAACCACAGAGGAGCCATGAAAACAGCAGCTGAGAAGTAGCAGCAATAACGGCAGAACTAGCATCAGTGGCAAAGAAACGGAGATAGATGTCACCTCAGCACCAGCAGCCTGGATGGTAACTATAGCAACTTGTAAGGCAGCTAAACAGTCTGGGAGAGTAGCCAGGGTGGGAACAGGAGGGAGAGAAGAACAAGTAGGAGAGGCCAGAGAGTTGAGAAGGGAAAAGACAGAAATCAGTGAAGAGCCAGAGAAAGAAATCTGCAGGTCCTGGTCCCTGGGAGAGTCTCGGAAAGTCGGCCAAGTAGTAAGTCCAGAAAGTCTCAGAAACTCCAGGCTCAGGAGCTCTAACACTGGCCAGCACTTAGAGCTGGGAAATCCAGATAATCGCCAGGCATGACAGAGCTGTTCACTCTCACAGGCTGAGAAGCTGGGACTTCCTTAGCCTCTGCAAGGGCTGTGACACTAGAAGGCACCACTGGCTACTTCTGGCAGTCTGCTCCTTAGCAGGTCTTGCTCTCAAACATAGAGAGCCACAAATGTCACAAGGACCAGTGCCAGAATAACTTCTCCTTGCCTAGTTCCAGTTTCTATTCAGGTAGAGCAAAAAAAGTCAGCAACCCAGAGAGCTGTCATGGGAGGTCATAGGAATCTCAGGCTCCAAGGAGACAAAGTTTCCCTACAAGTCCTGTGATACACAAGGTCAGAAACAACTTAATAGGGGCCAAGGTGAACATCAGGTAAGAGCAAGTACTTGCCTCTTTCAGAGTGGCAACAGAATCCAGCTGGGTTTCTCTACAGAATCCAGAAGCCTATGGTAGTCATCTGGTCAAGCATTGCTTTCTTTTTGAGAATTAAGATTCAGTTGAAAGACTTAGAAACTCAACTTTGATCAAGTGTCTCTAGTCAACCCGTCACACAATCTCTTCTTTTTTTTTTTTTTTTTTTTTGGTTTTGTTTTCCAAGACAGAGTTCCTCTGTGTCACACACTTCCCTCTTAAATGTGAGCGTGAGAAAATTAACAAGTGCTTCCAGCTTTATACAAAAGTCATGAGAGTGCTCAGTTTGAGTCTAGCTAAAACTATGGTTCTCAAACTTCCTGATGCTGCAGCCCTTGACTACAGCTCCTTGTGTTCTGATGACCCCCAACCATTACATTATTTTGATTTCAACTTCAGAACTGTAATTTTGCTACTATTATGAATTATAATGTAAATATGTGGGTTTTCCAATTGTCTTCGGCAACCCCTGTGAAGGTGTCATTGTACCACAAATGGGTCACAACCTACAGGCTGAGCATGTCTGGTCTCTGCCCTCTGTGACTCCCAGCCTGTCAGTGAACTAGTAGCCTTGATGATAGTGCCTGGAGTTTTTCTTGAGAACTTCGGTCCCACTCTTTGCTTCCAGTTCCTGTTCCTCTTGCATAGTCTTTCCTCATTCTTTCTATCCTCCGGCCTCCATTCAAGCCCCCTTTTCCTACATCTTACCACTTAAATTAGACTTCCTCTTGAAAAGGTCCTGGCTGACTCTAGCCTGAAAATAAATAGTCACTTATCCCTAATCCCACCTGCATGTGCATAAAGGTCAATCAGCCACCGTTTTTACAGTCCTTGCTGAGTATATCCAATAGTAATCATTAAACTTTCCTATATTCAACACTTATAAGTGTCTAGCATTCTATCATTCCTATTTTGAAGGTGATAAAATGAGTTTCAGAAAATGTGTTCGCTTTTCTTTTGTTGCTGTGACAAAATATCGAAGAGAATTATCTTTAAAAATGACATTTTTATTTAACTCACAGTTTCAAAGATTTTAGTTCAGGGTTTCTTTTTCTTGATACTCTGATTTGTGGTGACACAGTACATCATGGCAGGAATGTAGTGCTGCAGAACCCTGTTCATACCATGGCAGCCACTAATAAAGACAGACACAGGAAGGGATCAGGGTCCTAAATCTCCTTCTGACTTTCCCTCAGGTCCAATATGCTTAAGGTTCCACATTCCAGGGACCTAGCCTTGTACACATGAATCTTTGGGGAACATTCTGGAGTTAGGCATAGCAGAGGTTGGTATTTTCTGAAGCCACAAGTCTTTTATGATTCAGACAGAATTGAGCCAGTTTGTCCCCAAACTGTGTCTTACTACTCTAACCTGTTCTTCCTCTTGCCATCTCCAGAGAAGATCCTGCCCACCTGGAGAACATTAGAGATCCTTAACTCATGTCTACATACACTTGACATTGATTCAGAGATGATCCTGGCCTACGACTTGAGGACCATGGGTTCTGTCCCTGTCTATATGCCACTGAAGGTGAGCCCTCTCTCTAATCAGCTGCTGTTGTGGAATTTAGTGGCCTATAACTAACCCAACTGTCTAGCCTCCCTATGTGGTTCAGTCCTGATCAGCTTGTGTCTAGGAACTTTTCAGAAATTTTATTTTCAAACCTCACCTCTTGCTTATCTAGTTTTCTTATCTTATTGGTTGACCTTTGGGTGGGTGCATTCTTCAGTTACCCATATTCTCCAGACAGCTACCCTGTTACTTTTGCTCCTAACCATTTCTGAGGACTGGAATATATTACTAGAAATAGCTTACATTTGACATAAGATGGAGGCAGAGGACAAAATGGAGGAATTTTGGTTCCTCAGTCTTAGCAGATATTTCACACAAACCCAAAAGAATATATTTTTCTCACAGTAGCTCATGGAACTTTCTTCAATGTTTACCACATACTTGGACAACAAACAAGTCTCAACAGACATAAGAAAACTGAAATAACACCTGGCAACCTATCTAAGCAACATGGATTACAACTGAATATTAATAACACAGAAAGTATACAAATACATGGAAGCTGATCAAATCTCTACCAAATGAAAAATAAGCAAGAGAAATCTTGTAGGAAATTAAAAGGCTTTTGTTTTTTTTTTTTAGAATTGAATGAAAATGAATACACAACATACTCAAGCTTATAAGACACCATAAACACTGTTCTAAGAAGCAAGTTTACAGTACTAAATGCCTAATCAAAAGATCAGAGAGCTCATATTAATAACTCCATGACACAGCTGAAAATTTTAGAAGTATAAGAAGTAACACCCAAAAAACTAGATGGCAGGAAATAATCAAACTCAGATTTGAAATCAGCAAAATAAAAACAAAAATAGTCAATAAAATAAAGAGTTGTTTCTTCAAGAAAATCAGTAAGATTAACAAGTCATTAGCCAAACTAACTAAAAAAGAGAGGATCTAAATTAATAAAATTAGAGATAAAAAAAAAGAGGTCATTATAATGAATACTGAAGAAACCCAGAGAATGGTAGGGGCATATTTAAAAAAAAAAAAACCAAAAACCTGTACTCCACCAAAATGGAAAACCTAAGAGAAATGAATGAGTATATATATCCTACAAAAGGTAAATCAAAATTACATAAGCAACTTAAATAGACCCATAACCCATAGTAAATAGAAGCAGGAATGAAAAGCCTCTCAAAGAATAAAAGGCCCAGAACAGATGACTCATCACAGAATTGCACCAGGCCTTCAAAGAAGAACAACCATCAATGCTCCTTAAATTATCCACAACCCCCAAAAATGGAAGAAAACTTTCCTGATAGTTCCTATCAGACTACTTTTATTCTGACAATAAGACCACACAAAGACCCAAGAGGAAAAGAAAATTATAGATCAATATCCCTTATAACCATAGATCTAAAACTTCTCAATAAAAAATCTTTAAAACAAAAACCAAGAATACATTAAAAAGATTGTCGAACATTATCAAATTGGTTACATCCCAGAGTTTTAGGATCATTTACCATATGTAAGTCAATAAGCAAAATCCATAACATAAACAGACTGAAAGACAAATCCATATGATCTTAGTAGGTGCAGAAGAGCCTTGGACAGAAACTAACATCCATGCATGATAAAAGTCCCCAAAAATACACCAACATAATACACCAACATAATAAAGGCAATTTGCAACAAACTAAAAGCCAATATCATTCTAAATAGAACAAAAACCAAAGTGTTACCAACAAAATCAAGAGCAAGTCAGATGTCCACTCTCTCCTTACATATTCAATACAGTACTTGATGTTTTAGGTAGAGCAATAAGAGAACTGAAGAAGATCAAGGGGATATAAATAGAAAGTAACTTATTTAGGGCTGTTCTTACTGTAGTGAAACACCAAGAGCAACTAGAAGAGGAAAGGGTTTGTTTGTCTTTTGTATCCCCAGACACAGTTCAATGAAGAAGTGCAAGGCAGGAATTCAGATTAGGAGGGAACCTGGATGCAGGAGCTAACACAGATGACATCGCGGATTGCTGCTTACTGGCTTGCTCCTCCTGGCTTTCTCAGCCTGCTTATGGAATTCAGAACCACCAGCCCTGAAGTTACACCAACCATAATGGGCTCAGTCCTCCCAATCAAATGCTAATTAAGAAAATTGCCCATGGGCATGCCTAGAACCTGACCTTCTGTAGGCATTTACTCAATAGAGGTTTCTTCCTTTCAGATTACTATAGCTTGTGTCAAATTGGCAGAAAACTACCCAAACAGAAAGAAGGAAGTCAAAGCATTTTAAATTATATGATTTTATACATAAAAGGTCCTGAAAACTACACCAGAAAACATCTACAGCGGAAAAACACTTCCATCAATTGAGTGGGATACAAACTTAACTCACAAAAATTAGTATCCTTTCTATATACAAAGACAAATAGACTGATGAAGAGCTCATGGGAACAGTATCTTTTACAGTGCCCTCAAAATGTCTTTATATAAGTACAAATAAGCAAATGAAAGACTTGTATAATTCTAACACATTGAAGAAAAAAAGAGAAGAAGACACCAGATGATGGAAAGATCTTCCATAGTCATGGATAAAAAGGATCAGCAGAAATAAACTGAGAGACCAATATGTATGTCATATTGGTGATATTGCAATACTAGGTAATTGCAAAGTCTATTAGATATATTCTCCACAATTAGATAGTAAGGTACTATTGCTGCAGATAATGCTTACATATGTCATCAAAATTGAAGAATTTGAGCTGGTGCCTAAATTGTTTTACTCCTACTGACTAGTGTTCATGGTGCTGGAAGATATTCTACACCTAAGCGAGTAGAAAGATAACCATCAATGCCTACTTGCATCTTTAACAGTGACCCACCTACAAGATAAAATGGTGCAATAGGGGCATAAATGCTATGGGAATAACCAATTGCTTCTTATTAATATTTTGGATTTAATGCTCACTGAATGAGATGAAACCCATACCCAGCACTGATAAAGTAGGAAAATCTGAGATTAAGTAGGTCATGGGCCTAGAGAAAAACCTAAAACTAATTATTTTGCTAAAGGGGCACAGCAATAAAACACCTGTAGGAACATTTCATTTGTATTTTAATAATTAAAGCTAGCCTGAAGATCAAATAGTAAAGCAGCCCCACTGATCAGCCTTACAGACCAGGTAGTGGTAGCATCCCTGTAATCCCAGTAGCCACACTAGTTTGTCACAGAAACTGGGTGGTACATATCTTTAATCCCAGCTCTAGAGAGGATTATAAAACAGGAGGAGACAGCTCCCAGCCACAGTCTTATTGTCAGATTCCTGGAGGCAATATCACCATTTTGGACAGAGGTTGAGGTAAGAGCCAGTGGCTGGCTGCTTTGCTTTTCAGATTTTCAGGTTGAACCCCTATTTCTGTCTTGAGTTTTTATTAATCCTGCAACAAAGAAACTCCATATGGAGTTTACTTTCTTTGTGGCAAAAGTAAACCACTGGGCAAGAAAATACCCTTGCCTCAACTGCTGATTGTATGCTGTCCTAATGTGACAAGCAGGACACAAAAGAAAGTGACTGCCAAACATTGTCAAGATAAGGAGGTTCAGCCTTCAGAATGTCCTGCTTCACAGAAATGTCTCTTGGATATGATAGGCTTGTAGGCTGAAGATGGAGTTGCCCCAAAGTTGCAGAGGAACTTGGGGTGACTGTCCAGGCAGCCAGCTGCTTCTGTCGTTATTCACATTTTTTTGAAGTCACTTAGTTATTCTTCCTGATTACTCAGTCAATATTATTTCCTTCTCAGGTCTCTGAAGTAGTTGAAGACTAGATAGTTATAGTTATAGTCTCCCTTGTTTACGAGACGAAGAAAAGAAATTCACTAATGAAATGTAAAGTATATAAGGTTCATAGATATCAAAATATAGCTTTGGAAGATAAAGCAAGTTGTGATAGAAAATAAATTAGGTACAAGACTTTGAACACACCAAGACAGGATAGATATGGAGTATTTTCTCTGAATTTGTCAAGTGCAAATGGACTATACATTGTTAATGTATTTATTGCCTGTATATATTATATATAGTTATTATACTTACTGCATATAGTTTTTCATAAATTCATTATAGCCTTCTATTTTATTTTAGACAAAGGGGAAAATGTAGTGGCATTTCATTTGAATTTTAATAAATAAAGCTTGCCTGAAGGTCAGAGAGTAAAGCAGCCTCATTGGTCAGCCTTACAGATGAGGTAGCGGTGACACACACCTATAATCCCCATAGTCCCACTAGTTTGCCATAGAAACCAGGCAGTGCATGTCTTTAATCCCAGTGGTGAATGCCTTTAATGCCCCAGAGATGATTATAAAACAGGGGAAGACAACTATAGATCACAGTCTTATTCTGAGATTCCTGGAGGCAAGCTCTCTATTTTGGACTGATATCCAGATAAGAACAAGTAATTGGCTGTTTTGTTTTTTGGATCTTCAGGTTGGAGCCCAATTTCTGTCTCTGAGTTTTTATTAATTGCGCTTCAACTACTACTACTGACACACATACCCATAGTTTAATGCTTTCTTATGAGAGAAGCCTCTTCAGTCCATAGAGTGGGAGACTTTGGAACACTCAGAGCTAAATGGTATATCTCTTACAATTCTCTCCCCTCAAGGATCTATGTGAAAGACAAGGCAGGAAGACTGAGGGCCAGAGTTGATGGTTGACCCCAAGGAAACAGTGTTTTCTAGACACAAGACAAATTTACATATAAATTCACAGAGATTGGCAGCATGCACAAGACCTGCACAGGTTCCAACCATATGGGATCCCAGCACTGAGAGAGGGAAGAGGATGCAGAATCTCACCGCCAACCAGGAATCTATCTGTAATGGATACCCTTTGGTAAAGGGAAAATCAGTTGTCTCCAATTAAGTCTTATTAGATATATTAACCATGCTTCATAGCAGGCCAACAAAAAAATGAACTCAACATCAATTTTGTAGATGTTTTGCCTCTTTTTGTTTTGTTTTTGTATTTTTGAGGGTTTTATTGTTGTTTCTTATTTTGATTTTGCTTTGTTTGTTTTTAAAGAGAGTGAGTATAAATTTGAGTGGATATGGAAATAGGGACCATCTGGATAAAGGTAGGGGAGGGCAACAATATGATCAAAATATAGTATAAAAATTCTTTATTTCTATCACCATGCACAAAACTCAAGTCCAAATGGAGTAAAGACCTCAATATCAGTACAAACACAATGAACCTGATAGAAGAGAAAGTTGGAAGTACTCTACAACACATTGGCACAGAAGACCACTTCCTATGTATAACCCCAGCAGCACAGACATTAAGGGCCTCATTGAATAAATGGGACCTCCCAAGACTGAGAAGCTTCTGTAAAGCAAAGGACACTGTCACTAAGACACAAAGGCAATCCACTGACTGGGAGAAGATCTTCACCAACCCTGCAACTGACAAAGGTCTGATCTCCAAAATATATAAAGAACTCAAGAAACTAGACCGTAATAGGCTAATCAACCCTATTATAAAATGGGGCACTGAGCTGAACAGAGAATTCTCAACAGAAGAAGTTCAAATGGTCCAAAGACACTTAAGGTCATGCTCAACTTCTTTAGCGATCAGGGAAATGCAAATCAAGACAACTTTAAGATACCATCTTACACCTGTCAGAATGGCAAAAATAAAAAACACCAATGATAGCCTTTGCTGGAGAGGTTGTGAACAAAGGGGTACACTCATCCATTGCTGGTGGGAATGCAAACTTGTGCAACCACTCTGGAAAGCAGTGTGGAGGTTTCTCAGGAAATTTGGGATCAACCTACCCATGGACCCAGCAATACCACTCTTGGGAATATACCCAAGAGAGGCCTTATCACACAACAAACGTATATGCTCTACTATGTTTATAGCAGCATTGTTTGTAATAGCCAGAACCTGGAAACAACCTAGATGCCCTTCAATTGAAGAATGGATGAAGAAAGTATGGAATATATACATATTAGAGTACTACTCAGCAGTAAAAAACAAGGACTTCTTGAAGTTTGCAGGCAAATGGATGGAAATAGAAAACACCATCCTGAGTGAGGTAAGCCAGACCCAAAAAGAGGAACATGGAATGTTCTCACTCATATTTGGTTTCTAGCCATAAATAAAGGACATTGAACCTATAATTCGGGTTCTTAGAGAAGCTAAATAAGAAGGAGAACCCAAAGAAAATCCTGAATATTTCTCCTGAATATTAAACTTCATCAGGCGATGAAAGGAGACAGAGACAGAGAACCACATTGGAGCACCGGACTGAAATCTCAAGGTCCAAATCAGGAGCAGAAGGAGAGAGAGCACAAGCAAGGAACTTAGGACCGGGAGGGGTGCACCCATACACTGAGACAATGGGGATTGGGAACTCACCAAGGCCAGCTGGCCTGGGTCTGAAAAAGCCTGGGATAAAACCGGACTCGCTGAACATAGTGGACAAGGAGGACTACTGAGAACTCAAGAACAATGGCAATGGGTTTTTGTTCCTACTGCACGAACTGGCTTTGTGGAAGCCTAGGCAGTTTGGATGCTCACCTTACTAGGCCTGGATGGGGGCGGGTTAGGATTTCCCACAGGGCAGGGAAAGTTGATTGCTCTTTGGGCTAATGAGGGAGGGGGATTTGGTTGGGGGAGGGGGGAAATGGGAGGCGGTGGCAGGGAAGAGTCAGAAATCTTTAATAAATAAATAAAAAATTAAAAAAATTCTTTATTAATGAAAGTCTGTCCTTACCATCCACTGAGTACAGGCTTATACCAATAACAGGTAACTCAGGGGTTGATTGACTGATCTATTCCTCCCTTGGACAGTCGCTGACTTCCCTTCCCAGGAAGATACTGGTGTACAATGTCTAGTGTGTCAGCCCTAGTTGTCCAACAGGACAGTGTTGACTAGGGCCTTCTTCAGAGCCTGTCGGCATAGGCACTTAGATTTGCAACCGCCAGTCCTCTCCTGCTCCACTTCTTTACACCCAGCATGGCCTATTCCAGATGAAGATTGTTTTAAACACGTAGGATCTGACTTTGTCACGCACACAGAGGCAAACTCATCTTCAAATTACCAGGACAGCAGCAGTGTCAGAATGGAGAACACATCTCTCTAACATGGACTCCTCTTGTGGAATAAAAGAGCAAGTTATCAGGGTGTGAGAAATGTCCCCCTCTTTATCTTTCCAGTGGCCTGGAATGAAGAAAAAGCTCCGTTCTCTGTGGCTCCAGAGATGAAGGCACTGACACTGTGAGTGGGCCAGCCAGCCTGGAAGCTCACCATGTGGGTAAGAGGGCACAGCTCTCTCAGCTTCATCTTTGAGGATGGGCAGGAGGACCCAAAGTATCTTCAGGACTATGGGAAAGAGCTTCCTGCAGGGTTTCTGTGTTTCACTGCATCATGGGGAGAGAACAGGAACCCAGTGTAAGGAAAGTTACATGAGTACAAATGACATTGTCAAGCTGTACAGGGTCAGATGTTCTACCTGCAAAACAGGTAAAAGGGCTCCCATTCTTTCATTAGGATTAGAGAAATGCTATTTTTATTATCATCTGACAAATGACTCTCTAAATTGTGGAGAACTTACCTGGGGACTGTATTCTAGGCTAGTCACGGTGTGAAGAATATACGCTGCTAACCTCTTCTTATGCTTTCTCCATAGGGCCCAGTTAGGAGCACCTCAGAATACATGCAAGTACCTAAGAGCACTTGAGAATATACGAAAGTAGCCAAGGATGCCTGAGAGCCTGGAACATGGAAAACCCCGTGAGTCCTGAGATGAGTCAAGGCTGGCTGAGAGCCCTAGATTCCCTAAGATCTTCTCTAGGAGTGCTGGGGAGCACCTGGAAGAACCCAAGAGCTGGGAGCCCTGAGAGTGCTGGAGAGTGCTTCAGAGCCTTGAGAGTTCCTGGGGAGCCCCTGAAGACACCAGAAAGAGAGCTGCTGCAAGAGGCTGGGGGAACCTCCAGGCCACCTGGCAGAATTCTAGGGCACCTGAGTGCCTGGGAGCTCCTGAGCGCTCCTGGCCCACTCCCTTCTTCCACTATAGCATAGGGGAACACGCACCCTGCCATGGAGCTGTATTCCGTGGATGACAGGCACTGGTTGGTAAAAGGATACAGAAGATTCAGGATGACTGACACAAAAACACTCCCTGAAGACATAGAAATCTTAACCTACAATATAAACCTTCTGGGATCCACAGACAAAGCCAAGGTACTGAGCAGGTGCGGAGGGCAGTGGCTTATTTTATCCTCTTCCTTTCCTACCCAGATGTTTGCAGCCAGAGAACTCCAAATGCAATTTCTAAGCTTGCAGGCAGCGTGGAATGGGCATGGCAGAGCAGGTCCTATTTAATTAGTGCATTTGCTTAGCCATTCTGCAGGCTCTTTTGTCAGGTCAAATTTCCTGCACATCCCTGGGAAAGCTGTGGCCTCTTAATGAACTGGTAAAAATAAGTGCCGATTAGAAGCATTCAGCAAGCTCAGCACTGGCAGCCTCCATTCTGTTGGTTACCCAGGGCCAGCTATTAAATTAAGGGTGGCTCCAGAAATACCATGCTGGGAACCATTCAGTTCTGGCCTGGCTCCTTTCCTTCCAGGCCATCTGTGCATGTAAAGGTTCAAGGACAAGAGCAAGTCACATAGAAAACAGATTATCCAGAGAAGAAACACATTTACAAGAAAGACAAAATTTATAGATTTCTGATCCAATGTTGCAAATTGAGGATTTTTTTCTTTTTTTTAAATTTTTTTAAATTTTTTTATTGAGAAAAGGAAAAAAAAGTTTCCGCCTCCTCCCAGCCTCCCATTTCCCTCCCCCTCCTCCCATCCTTCTCCCCCTCTCCCCACTCCTCTCCCCCTCCCTCTCCAGTCCAAAGAGCAGTCAGAGTTCCCTGCCCTGTGGAAAGTCCAAGGTCCTCCCCCCTCCGTCCATGTCTAGGAAGGTGAACGTCCAAACTGGCTAGGCTCCCACAAAGCCAGAACATGAAGTAGGATCAACACCCTGTGCCATTGTCCTTGGCTTCTCATCAGCCCTCATTGTTCACCATGATCAAAGAGTCCGGTTTTATCCCATGCTTTTTCAGTCACAGTCCAGCTGGCCTTGGTGAGCTCCCAATAGATCAGACCCACTGTCTCAGTGGGTGGGTGCACCCCTCGTGGTCCTGACATCCTTGCTCGTGTTCTCCCTCCATCTGCTCCTCATTGGGACCTTGGGAGCTCAGTCCAGTGCTCCAGTGTGGGTCTCTGTCTCTATCTCCATCCATCACCAGATGAAGGTTCTATGGTGATATGAAAGATATTCGTCAGTAATGCTATAGGATAGGGTCATTTCAGGTTCCCTATCCTCAGCTTCCCAAGGGACTAACTGGGAACATCGCCTTGGGCACCAGGGAGCCACTCTAGGTTCAAGTCTCTTGCCAACCCTAAAGTGGCTCCCTTAACTAAGATATGTGCTTCCCTGCTCCCCTATCCAACCTTCCTTTATCCCAATCTTCCTGTTTCCCCAAGTTCCCCCAATCCTCCCCTTCTTACTTTTCTCTCCCTGTCCCCCCTTATCCCCACCCCACCCCCAAGATCCCAATTTTGTCCCCGGCAATTTTATCTACTTCCCTTAGGCAAGAGGATAACTATATGTTTTTTCTTGGGTTCGCCTTCTTATTTAGCTTCTTTAGGTTCACCAGGTATACACTCCGTGACCTTTATTTATGGCTAGAAACCAATTATGAGTGAGTACATCCCATGGATGAAGAAAGTGTGGAATATATACACATTAGAGTACTATGCTGTGATAAAAAAAAAACAATGACTTCTCGAATTTTGCAGGCAAATGGATGGAAATAGAAAACACTATCCTGAGATAGGTAACCCAGACCCAAAAAGATGAGGATTTTTTTTAAGATCTACAGCCTTCCAGAACTAACTAAACACTATTTGAATATTTGACAAATGCCTTAGCTGTGTATTTACTTCTTCCAATTCTTGAGAAATATTCTTATCCACATTTATAATCCTTCCCAATGACTCAGAATACAGAACTACCTAAATGATAAACAATACAATGGTAGGAAGAGACCCTGCTTGAGCCTCTCATTTCCAAATCATCTGGGGTCTGCTTTGATCAATAAAAGTAAATGTGATAGCTGGGCAGTCATATCATATGTCTTTAATTCTAGCACTCTAGAAGCAGAGGCAGGTGGATCTTTCATTTCAAGCACAGTTTTTTCTAGGGCAAACTCCAGGACAAAGCTACCCAGAGAAACCCTGTCTCATAAAACCAAAAAGAAGAAAAAGTAAATGTGACTACTCCATGTACAATCCTATGATCTGGTGTTGTTATAAGTATTCTGCCCAAATTAGCTTGATTACTGTGTACAAAATACCTAATGAGTAGTGTGCCATTACTTTTGTTTCCTTGGGGTAGCTAAGAATATGGAAGCCTCATTGGGGAAATGGGTACAAGTCCTGCATTACCAGGTAATGATGAAGGAAATCAGAACTGAGAACTCTGGTACTATAGACTATCCCTCTAATGTGTCTACTGAGATAACTTAACATCTATCCTTTCTGTGAAGATGAATCCTGGCAGGGTAGTTCATGTCTGTAATATTTGTACTTGGGAGGTAGAGTTAGGAAGATAATGAGTTTAAAGCCAATTTCAACTGTATAGGAAGACCTTGTCTAAAAATTAATGTTTTGATTTTAGCAACAAAATACATTGGTCTGAAATTCACAACCACTCCATGTTTCTAAGGATATCTGCCACAAACTTTTATGTACAGATGCAGTGATTGTGCCTTACATTTATTTAGAACCTTGAGTTAAAAGTGTTCACCCCTGGGATGCTCACTGGCTTCAGGATTCAAGCCATTTTCATCTGAGTCAGGGTCTCTACCTCTGACTGTGGAGCCTGATTTAAGCACACTTAGGTGTTCAGGGGCAAGGTAGAAACCCAGTGTAATGAAAACTCCCTGGAATCTACGGGAGTAGACTTTGGTCGTGAATCGTAGTAATGGGGGATAAGATACCTGAACTGGTCATCTCCTATAACCAGGTAAGGTTTCCAGTAGGGGAATTGGGACACCAACCCAGCACAAAACCTTGAACCTACAGTTTTCCCTGCCAACAGATGAGCTGGGGTAAAGGTGAAACAGAATTTGTGGGAATGGCCAGTCATGAGAAGGTGCTCATACTTGATTTCCTCGAGAGCCAGGAACCAAAGGATGACTAGCCCAGAGATCTAGTACAGAACCAAACACAACTGATAAAAAAAAAAAAAGAAATCAATGAAGCAATTCCTAATAATAGTCTTCTGTACTTGTAGACCAGAGCCTAGCATATTTATCATCAGAGAGGCTTCATTCAGCAACTGATGAGAGCAGATGTAGAAACCCACAACCAAATACTAGGTAGAACTCTGGGAATCCTGCATAAGAGGGTGAGGAATGACTTCAGGAGCTAGAGAGGTCAAGCACACCACAAGAAACCTTCAGAATCAACTGCTCATAGGGGCTCACAAAGACTGAACCAACAACAAAAAGTCTGCATGGATCTGATCTAGGTCTTCTGCATATATGTTATGGTTTTGTAGCTTAGTCCCCTTGTTGGACTCCTAACAGTGGGATCTGGGACTGTCTATGACTCTTTTCCCTACTTTTGGAAATCTTTTACATCATCCTGGGTTGCCTAAACCAGCCTTAATATGAGGGGATGTGCCTAGTCTTATTGCAACTTGATATGTATTGTTTGGTTTATATACCTGGAAGGCCTGTTCTTTTCTGATGGAAAACAGAAGAAAAGAGTGGATCTAGGGAAGAGGGGAGGTGACAGGCAGGACAAGGAGGAGAGAAGGGAGGGGAAAATGTGATTAGGATGTAATATATGAAAGAAGAATAAATAAATAGAAACAGGGAGATAGAGACAGACTCTTATCAGAGAAATGGACTGAGCTCCCAAGGTGCAGTTGAAAGTCAGAAGTAGGGAGAAGATGAGCAAAGAAGTCAAGACCTTGAGGGGTTGGTCCACCAACTGGGGCAGTGTGCCTGTTCTAATGGGAGCTCACCAAATGCAGCCGGACTGGGTCTGAATGAGCATGTGATCAAACTGGGACCTCTGATTGTGGCTGACAATGGGGGCTGACTGAGAAGCCATTGATAAAAGCACTGGGACTTGTTTTTATGGAATGTTCTGGCTTTTTGGGACCCTAGTCTATATGGATGCACAGCTCCCTAGACTTGGATGTAGTGTAGAGGGCCCTGGACTTCCCACAGGGCAGGGTCCCTGCCCTTTCTCAAGCAGGGTGGTCGAGGGAGGAGGGAGTGTGGGGGGAGCAGGAGGGAAGGAAGTGTAAATAATTGAATGGAAAAAGAAAAAAATAAAAGAAAAATAAATAAAAACAGAAATGTTGATGTTATTCCTCAAAATCAGAGATATCTGTTTTCTACTTAGCTTGGGATTCTTGCTCAGGGTGGAGGAGAATGCTGGGACTTGATACGAAGACTGTTCTAGCTGGACTGTTGCTGGGAAAGAACACCAGGTGTTTCTGGGGCTGAATAGACCCCTGATTCTGGATTTTTATAGAGCCCCACACACAGTTCCTACTTATCAATCACATGAAAAAATTTTGTCTTTGCATGTACATAATTAGAGATTTTTAAAACAAAGTAATCAGCATAATTGATTTTTAAATCATGAAAATGTGATAAAAATGTTGGTGTTTAGACCAAAGAGACATTATTTTTTCAGAAATCTGTCAGTACTTGATGGCTGTTTGGGCAAGAAGTTTGATAGAGATGGAGATAAATGCATAAATCTTAAGGATGAGTAAAAAGAAAGAGTTCATCAGTGAATTGGGTTATGCGGTAAAGGAAAGCAAGGAAGCAGTGAGGGAGGAGTCTTTGCATCTAGCAAATGGCTAGATATTCATTCATTTATTTTTTGGGGAGGATATTTCAGGAAAAGGTTATGTTTAGAGTGATGAATGGTATATCATAAATTCTTAAGAACTTTTGTCTTGTAGATCCCTTGAGACATCTAAGAGAACAAGCAAACAAACAGGAGGGTCTGAAATTTGGAAAGGACTGAACTGGATATAAGCATCTCTGTTACCTATGATTAGAGGTGGCAGGATTCATAAACATATATGAGATACTAAGAAGAAAATATCAGACTATATGCCAGAAATAGTCACTTGAGATCTAAGTTTAAAGGATTCCGTCATAGCATGGATAGAGGAAGTTGAGCCAGGATGGTCAAATGGCTACCTCTGTCTTCAGATGTTACCAATTATCTCACTATTCTCTCTGTCTCTCTGTCTCTGTCTCTGTCTCTGTCTCTCTCTCTCTCACACACACACACATACACACACACACACACACACACATACTTACTCTCCCCTTCTCTCTCTCCCATTTCTACAAAGGTCAGCAAGAACGGACACATGAGGGTTGAGCAGTAACTATAATGTACAAGGAAAAGAGAAATCAGTACCAGAAAGGGTAGGTTGACAAAGGAGAAAGAACCTGGTAGGTCTGTGTCTGAAGATAGCTAAACTACCCTCTATAGCCCATGTATGCTTTCTTATGCTTTGTTATTTGAATGTTTAGTTATCATGAAGTGTCACTATTTGAGGAGGATTAGGAGGTGTGGCCTTGTTGGAGTAGTGTGGCCTTATTGGGTAAAGTATGTCACTAGGGGTAGACTTTGAGGTTTCAAAAATCCAATGTCTTAGTTAGGCTTTCTATTGCTGTGAAGAGACACCAAGACCACAGCAACTCTTATAAAGGAAAACATTTAATTGGGGATGGCTTACAGTCTCAGAGGTTTAGTCCATTATCTTTATGGTAAGAAATATGGGAGCATACACAGACATGGTGCTAGAGAAAGAGCTGAGAGTTCTACATCTTAATCTACAGGCAATAGGAAGTGAGCTGTCCCACATTGAACATGACTTGAGCATTTATGAGCTCTCAAAGTCCATGCCCACAGCGACACACTTTCTCTAACAAGGCAACACCTACTTCAACAAGGCCACATCTCCTAAAAGTGCTATGGGGTCCATTTTCCTTCAAACCACCACACCCAAGCTAGGCCTAGTTCTCTCACCGTATCTGCTGCCTGTGAATCAGGATTTAGCTCTCAGCTATTTCTCCAGCTCCATGATGCCATGCCTGGCACCATTCTGCCTCTCCCCACAAGGATGATAGTGGACTAAGCCTCCTAAACTGTAAGCAAGCCTCCAGTCAAATGCTTTGCTTTGTAAGAGTTTCTGTGATCATGGTGTCTCTTCACCGCAATAGAATAGTGACTAAAACACCTCTGGCATCTGTCAGTCTACCTAGAGAAGGATATTGTATCCTCTCCTCTGGTTCTGCAAAACAGTCCTTTCACCGGTGGTCCAACAAGGTGGCTAGAATAAGAACAAATGTAATGTTTCAGACTGTTTCTAAGCCTGTCAACTCAACCTTGACCAGTAAGGGTCCTTACTTCAGTTTTCTTTCTTTTCTATTTCTTCCTCTCTTTGGAATATGGTATGAGACATGTGCTTGGTAATGCCACATAGAACTCGCCTGAGAGATGGAGGCTGGTCCCCAGGAAACAGTAGCAAAAGTAAGGTTTCTATGGCAGCCAAGCACCTGGCTAAGAACATCTCTGAGGCTCAGCTATTCCTGGAGTTTATCGATCTTGTTATATTCTTTCCAACCCTCACTGCCATACTGTCTTCTATTAAATTTTAAGCATATGCTTCCAGGACATCTGAGTTCCAGTCTCGGTGTTCCCTTTAGGGTTCAGAGGAAGACCCACAGCAAGCACGGGACTTAGATCTGAGGGTGAAATGAACTCTCCACTATGTAATTTTCTGCATCTGTTTCTTTATCTTCTCCCATTGTTTTTCTCCTCCTATTCTGTAAAGTTTCCAGTCTATATACACAAGCTAAACAAAGGCAATTCTCTGAGCTTGGACGTCCCTTTATCTTTGAAGGTCCCAACTGTGATCTACATGAAAGACTCCTTTCCTGACTGCACGTCCTGCCAAATGGAAAATAGTTGCAGGGAGGCGGCTTCTAATGTATCTCAAGGAACAAAGTGAATAAAGATTAGACTGCGGAAATCAAGGTTATTGAATATGTGACCAAATTTCTCACTGGAGGTCCCACAGAGTGGAGTGGAGAATGACCCAATATACCAGTACATGGAAAAGAGCTGTGTCCAACAATCCATACTGTGCTGAATCTTGTACCAAGGAAGAATACTTATGGCTTCAAAAGAGATCCACTGTGAAAACCAGTCAGTATGCAAAAATGGGATTGTACTTGGCCAGTGATTTTGATGCATTATGAATCTCTTTAGGAAACATGTTCTGCACTGAGACTAAGAAGGAGAACTGACTCAAGGAAGATGCAAATATATGTGGCTTTTTTTGTGTGTCCAGTAAGGGTTATACTGTATGAACTCATATCTGTGATCTAGCCATGCCATAGCCCCTTACAAACACTTAAGCTTTATGTCACGCTCCTTGAGAGGGTATGCTCTTATGCAGTGGAATAAATAGTCTCAGTTCATCAGGAGGAGGATATCTGATAGCAGTTGCTCTGATTGAGCAGCCTTTCGTTCTACATGAATAGAAACTGTGCATCAGCAAGCAGGTCATCAAATGCTGACCTCGGGAAACTTCCATCTTCTCCAGTGCTGGGCAGCAGCAAGCATTCACAGTGGGCACGAGCACATGGCATCTTCCTATTGCATTACAGTCCTCACAGAGCCCTTAGGTATCAGGATTCTTAGCCCTGTGGATGCTACAGCTCTTGTGTGGACTCAGGAAGATGAATTCTCAATCCTTGAAACCAGTCACTATTATAGTTCTTGTGTCGGTCTAAGAGTTGGGATTCCTCAGTTCTCAATAGCAGGCCATGTTAGAACCCTCAGTTCTGGTCTGAGACTATAGATCCTAAAGATATGACAGGGTTTGGGGACTTCTCTGGTAGCAAGCTCTGATTTCTCTTCTTTGGATCCTTACAACCTTGTACTTCTCTTTGGCCTCAGCTCTCTGCCTTCTATCACCATCTGTTTCTTCTACCCTCCTTTCTGCCCTGGCCACACTTCAACTGCCCATCTCTTTGGTCTGTTAGCAGAAGTCACCACTGCTGTGGTTCCTTTGTCTTCACTATAACTCTGATGTCCCTGCTCTGTCTTTCTTCATGGTACCAGTTAAGACTGCACCACTAATAGTAGGCAAGAAAGAGCCATCTGAGAGAAGCTTTCATTGCACTTGATGTTGCTAAATCAGGGAGGCAGTACAGGAGGATGTATGTCTATCAGCTGTTCCAAGTGAATATGAGCAGCCACCTGCTTATGTACTTTAAGAACTGGGATTTTGATTGAATTTCGTTAAATCCAATGGATTTTGTAATCTGTAAGTGGTTTTTGGTAAAACGGGTCATTTTCACAACATTAATTCTATTAACATGAGTATGAGATGTACTTCCACTTTTGAGTGTCTTTATCTTCTTCTTCAGAGGTTTCAATTTTCACTGGAAAAGTCCTTTGCCTTTCTGTTTAGGCTTATTCCTAGATATTTTATTTTCTCTGAGTCTATTGTGAGTGGAAGTGCAGTCTATGGTCTCGTTCTCTGTATATTTGTTGTTGGTATGTAGAAAAACTTTTGATTTATGCAAATTGATTCTGTACCCTGTCAGATGGTTGAACTTGTTTGTTATTCCTATAAGTTTTCTGGTAGAATTTTGGAGATATGTTATGTATAGTATCATGTCATCCTCAAATAAGGATAGTTTGATTTTTTATTTCTTTAATTTCCTTATTACCTCAGGTAGGCTATTAGAACAATATAGGAAAGCAGTGTGAAGAGCAGGCAGCCCTGTCTCATTCCTAATTTCAGTGGGATTGGTGCAAGTTTTTCTCCATTTAGGTTGATTCTAGCTGTTGTTTTCTCATATAGATTTTATTTTGTTGAGGTATGTTTCCTCTAGCCATGCTTTCTCTAAGACTTATATCATGAAGGTATGTTGGATTTTGTCAAAGGTTTTGGTCAATTATAGTCATTTGTTTGGATCAATCACAGCCTTGCATTTTAGCAGAAATTATAGCTATTGAGGCTTGCATTTTAAACCACTTAAATCCTTCTGTTTTGTACCAATGATAGCCTTAGTTTTTAGTACTCATTAAACCCATTAAAGGCAATGATTTTGACTAATCACAGACTAGCCTCTTGGTACCTGGTATGGTCGTTCCTACGCTAGCTCACCAGGGAAAGTTCTTTCCTGGTTTAGATAAAAACAGTGACAGGGTCATCTAGAGAATATTGGTTCATATGATATCAAAAGACCAGATACTATTTCAAACTGTCCTGGTCTGGGATGTACCTTCTGGACCTGGGGCAATCAGCTGTTATCACCACTGTGGTTTTATCAAGGTGTCTCAGGAAGCTGATGCTGGCATTAAGCTGGTCTGACTAGCTATTTGCCAACTATTTACGTTTTGCAAACATCCAGGGAAACAAGGAAATATCTAACAACTGCCAATTAAAGAGTCAAATGGTCCCACTTCTACTGTCTTTACTATGAACATCAGTAGTGTTTGCAATAAAAATTTAAACGATCAATCCTTAACATTAATAATGACTTCAGTAGATTGTCTCAGCACTTCCCAGTGTTTAACACCTGCCCAGTGTCCTTGGTAAGGGTAGTCATCTCTCATTTCATTTACTTCCAGTTTGAGGCAGAGCAGCATCATAACCAGCAGCATCTTTCATATGGGTTATCCAGTAAGAGGTGGCAACATGCTTGTGGGGATGCAGACTATGGCAACATGTGGAGTCTGTGTGTGTGTGTGTGTCATATAAAAATACAAATCTAGAAAAAGCATTTTAAAATGATGCTTAGAACTGAAACCAGAATGCTCCTTAAGCAAGGTCTTACGCCTTGATCTGTGATTTTCAGACTTTTACTGGCCTCAAACTTCCATTCTACTGCCTCAAGTTCCAGATTACTTAGATTATAGGTGTTCTCTAGCATGCCTAGCAAAAACTTTAAGAAAATAGTTTTCTTTTGATTATCCAAGTTTACCATAAATAAATCACCTTATGTGAATGTGTCTGATCTAGTGGATAGATTCTATGAAAACAGTTAACCACAGTAGCTAACATATTTTCTTTCAAGATGAATATCCTATGTCACTTAACTTAGTTAGGGTTTCTGTTGCTATGAGACCCCATGACCACAGCAACTCTTGCAAGGAAAACATTTATTTGGGACTGGCTTACAGTTCTTAAGTTAGTCCCCTGTTATTATGGCAGAGAACATGGCAGCATGCAGGAAGATATAGTATTGGAGAGATAGCTGAGAGTTCCATATCTGCATCTGCAGGTAGCAGGAAGAGAGAGCAACACTGGGCCTGGCTTGAGCTTCTGAAATGACAAAGCCCATCCCCCAGTGACACACTTATTCTAACTAAGTCATACCTACTCTAACAAGGCTACATGTCCTAAACCTTTCGAATAATGCCACTCCCTATGAGTCTAAGCAGGACATTTTCATTCAAACTCACTCAACATTGACTTTTTTATTTCTAATATTCTCAATGAGCCTGCAAATGGACATCTTTATTCTTATGTCCGGGTGAGGACATCAACTCAGAGGAGCATGTGACATAGCCAAACTTTCAGTAGACAAGGCCAGGTACGTCACACAAGTATCACTTCATGAATCTGGAAATTCCATTGTCTCCTACTTGACTGACTACCTAACTAGGCCAGGAAGTTCTCTGAGCTGAGTGAAACATAGACAGATTTAGTCAAAATGCTGAGCTGTGCTCTTTCCAAAAGCTGCCAGAGCCTCTGCCCAGAGTTCTTAAGGGCACAGTTGGGTATGATTCCCTTCCTCTGCCAGCACTTCCTACTCATCCTCTAGTGGGTTTTTTCATGTGTGTCTTTTTTTCTACTTTCCACACAGATATGCCTTATCTTCCACACTTTTCCTCTTTCTCTCTCGGGAAGATGTTTATTTCTTCATCTATTTTATCTTCTTAGCATCTACCAACATCCCTAGCTACTCCACTTTGATCCTTCTTCTCATCTCACAAGTATTTACCCTTTCCCCTGGTGTGTCCATGTTGTCCTTTCCCTGGCTCTTTAGTTACTGCATTCTGTGCTCTATTTTCTCAAAGACCCTACCCTTCCCTGCCTTGGTCCAGGCCCACTCACTGATCCATGCATACTAATTCTCACTGAAGTAGGGCTGAAGGGTATCTTCTGACTGTCCTAACTGGGAAGTCAGGGGTAAGGAAGAGGGAGAAAGAAGCATTCAGAATGAGGATAATGGCATTATACTAAGTTCCTTAGTACTTTGCAACAGGCCAGAAGCACTACAAGGACAGCCGATGGACACTTCAGGGGCCATGTTGACTGCTGTTTCTAAGGATGAGGTCAGACAGCAATGCAGATGAATTCAGCATTGTCTCGTGTGGTTCACCAAGGTTCCTGCCAGGACACTATAAACAGAAAATCTGATCTCTAGGGACTCACATTCATTTGGGCTAAAATTTATTGGTATTTATTTGGACACAGTACATAATCAGTTTTTTTTTGATTCTTGGTAATGACCCATATGTGGTATAAAAAGCAATCCATGCCAACTTTTCATTTTTTTTTTTGCCAATTTTGTTGAGATAACCTCTAAGGAGTAGGATGAAAATTGAATATACTTCTATTTTCTGCAACTCAAGAACTTCCAGCATTTTGACACATATAAAAAAAAGTTCAATAAGTATAAAAGGCTTCTGTGGGCAGAGGGAGCCATGGGGAAGGGCTCATACTTAGGCTAGTGTGGAATACAGGCCACGGTCAGAAGCTGAGATGGGACTTATTTTAGTTTCTTTCCCCATAACTTAACATCTCTTGTTTGGAAATCTCAGGACTGCTTGACTTCCCTTGACTCGCCTTCTGATACTCTAGGTGTCTGTTAGCCAAACTGTTTATATGAACATTCTTTCAAGGAACGCTATATGTCGGCTCTACTGGGACTCAGTATTGAAAATACTGCTACTTAGATTTTTTCTTTTACCTCAAAATAATTACTCTGGCCAGGTGGCAATTGTGCGTGCCTTTAATACCAGCACTCAGGAGGCAGAGGCAGGCAGGCAGGCAGGCATATCTCTGTTAGTTCAAGGTCATCCTGGGCTACAAGAGCTAGTTCCAGAACAGGCTCTGAAGTTAGAGAAAAACCTGTCTTGAAAAACTACTACTAATAATAATAAATCTGTCAGATACAGCATCAGAAATGCAGATATAATGCAAAAACTAATGAATAACCTCTTGTACATGAAAGCCTGAGGTTCTGTCTACACACAGAACACATATGAGATCTTGACACATAGACTGGACTGTGTCTCCCCTTTTCATACATTCAGTAGTACATATTTCATCCTGAGACCCCAGGAAATCAGAAGGGATAGAGATACCTGGCTAGAGGAGATTTATGGGGACCCTTCCAGAGAGATGCTGCAAGAAACAAATTCCAAAACTATGATACTTTCTCATTGCAGTGATGTAAATCAATTTATTGTCTTTTCCATCTTGAAACTAGCTGAACCCTAGGATTGCTGATCTTGTCAGACTCTCAGGACCAGATGAGGAGCAGTCATTGTTCTTCAGAGCATCTCAGACATAACTGGGATCAAATTGTTCCCTGAATCTTACATTATAAAACATTGATAGTCCTGTTCTCACGTTTGTTTTTCTTCTCTTTCTCTTTCAGGCCTTACAGAAATATTCTAGAGGTGAAGGAGTGTTGTTTTCTCTACTGACAGCCTAGAAGCAGAGAGCAGGACATCCAGACCTTGAGTTGAGATGATGTAAATAGTTAAAAGTGATGCCGGGTGGCGATCACATGCTACCCTGCAATGCTGCTGCAGGCCTTTCAGTACACTGAACACTTACACCATGATTTTCTTCTTGAAACTATGTGCTGTGCATTCATGAACCATCTTTCTAACAGAGATGGACATACAGTCTGATTTCATGTGTATATACTAGATTCTATTGGTATAAAAATATTGAAATATAATTTATGAAGAAAGGAGTTTTTTAAATTTGATTTAGAGGTCTCTGGCTTCAAATATCTGGGCAGGAAAGGAAGCAGATAAATAAATCACTGCCCTCAGCACCTGCTCAGTACCTTGCTTTTGCCTGTGGGTCACAGAAACTTTTTATTGTAGACTAAGATTTGTATGTCTTTAGGTAATGGTTTTATGTCAGTTAGACATGCGTCCTGAATCCTCTGTATACTTGTACCAACCAGTGCCCGTCATCTATGGGATACACCTCCATGGCAGGGTGCGTGTTCCCCTAGGCTACAGTAGAAGAAAGGAGTGGGCCAGGTGCTCTCAGGAGCTCCCAGGCACGCAGGTGCTCTAGCGTTCTGTCAGGTGGCCTGGAGGTTCCCCAAGCCTCTTGCAGCAGCTCTCTTCTGGTGTCTTCAGGGGCTCCTAAGAACTCTTAAGGCTCTGAATCATCTGAGAAACATTAGCACAGGAGGACAGTACAAAAACTACCAAAAACAGTGACAAAATATTCCTTGAAAGTACAATAAATACTTTTCTATATAAATACTTTGGGCGATTAGGATGATGGTTTAGGGGATTCCTTAGACTTTTGCTTCTTTGTTTCACTGAAAAACTTCTAGTACAAGAAAAAAAATGTTATTTTATAAAGATAAATAATATGTATATAAATATAAAAACTTTATTATGAAAACGTCAGACACAAAAATTAGCCAGACCCAAAGTACTCACTGAACTTCAATGCAGTTTGTATAAGCGTCCAGAATGGAAGCTGTGGAGCTTCACAATAAATTCTCACTTCAATATTGCATATACTCTATGCTTTTGTCCACCTCCCCAAACAAAATTCCATGGTAGAAATAGAGCTAGAAAAACCATTAGCTTTGCACCCTCTTTTAAGACTCTTTCTTGCATTCTGTGCTTCCTTATCCTCTTTTGTTCAGCGTCTCTTGCTCTTTTCTTTCTTTTTATTGCTGCTTTAAAGTTTTGATATGCATATATCATATATAATATATCTCTTATATACTATATATTTGCATATACTAAAATATATTATATATGATGTATATTGTATTGTAGTATAATACATATGTATACATATATGATACATATTACTCAACTCTAAAGAAAAATGAATTTAAAAAGTGGCAGTAAATTAACAGACTCAGAATACATAATATGAAGTAAGATCATACAAACTCAGAAAGAAAAAAAACTACATGTTCTATCTCATGTGTAATCTAGCCAATAATATATGAATATATGTAAACAAATATACAAGATGTATTTTAAGTGGGGCAGTCAAAGTGCACATAAATATTCATGTAGCTATCTCCTAGAGTATACAGTAGCTTTTTTTTTATTCATATTTGAGTCATGACTGAGACACCTTTCTGGTAGCCTGTTTGGACCCAAGTCTACAATGGAGACAGGGGAAAGAGAAGTTGACTCCATGACTCTGGCTGGGCAGAGACATTCTTCTCTCAAACCTGCCTTTTCCTGCTCTCAAACCTTGCCTGCTCTCGCCAGCTTTTAGCATTTTTTTTTCACAGTTCTGGATGATGAAGACTTAAACCACGTTGGCCCAGGCTCCTCCGTGAGGTCACTCACCTCTCCAGGTGGAGCTATCAGTGAGGTTGACAACCAATGTATCTTCCTAACAAGGTGCCCTGCACACACGGACACTTTAATGAGTCTGCTGGGATTTGTAGCTGACACTTGCAAACACAGAGAAAGAATGATGATAGGGCCCTGCCATTGGGACAGGGAGAAATCATGCAGACACCCGGGGAGCCAGCAGGTTCAACTGGGCGATAAACCTCTCAGCAGAATCACCCACTCCCTGGGGACATTAGGAAGACTGACAGATACTAGGGTGTGAGCAAAGGGAGAGAAGATAGATTACACAAAGGGACATTCCTTGTACGGCCAGATAGCATCAGGCCCCACTGTAGCAGTGTCCCCTTCTACCTGTTGCCTTGTTAGCTTGTCAAAAATGTGGCTTTGGTCTTTTGAGGAAAATCCATCCACCATACACAGAAGGTATCATTGAGCCTCTATTAAATGACCTTTCTAGATAAGAGAGAATGATGGAGGGCAGATGAGTGTTTAGAATGAGTCTTTTCTCCTTTGAACCTATTATAGCAACATATGTAAACCTAGTCCTTTCCCAATTGCTCTCCCCATAAATGAGACTGTTCAGAAAGGTGGGCAACTATCGTTCAGTTCTGAGCTCCTGAGTACCAACAGATATGACACAGAATTGGGATGCAAAAAGAAGGGAAATGAGAAGGAAGGAGCAGTCAAATAACAGCATAGGGGAAGGGTAGTTCCTATCCTCTGTGTAGTGCTGAAGAGAGTCTGTGCTTAAAACATGGACATCATCTGCCATGGTTATGAGGACGCAGTGACAGATGGCAAATGCTGAGCACAGCACCTAACACCCAGTCAGCAGTGTTACCTGTTCATTTAGCATATGGATGCTATTTCTCCTGCATTGGGGGAGGTGTAAATAAATTAAAATAACACAAAGGACCACATTACCTCCACTGCCTGTTTGGTGACTTTTATTATCTAATGATGCCTGACCCAGTGAGGTCCTCTGCTGACAGAGAAGATAGGAGAGAACAGAAAGACAGAAAGGTGTGAAAGGAAAAAAAGAATTGTGAGGTAGATGTTTGGAAAAGGACTAGACAGCAGTGAGTAGACAAGAGGAACATGGCTGGATTGTCCAGCACTGTTGCAGCATACATTATAAATATGTGTTGATGACAGACATGGAGATAATGGTTTCTTCTAATGTCAGTAGACAGCAAAATAACAATTGAGTGATAACGAGATAAGAAAGTTAAGTTTGTCTACCAGGACCAGAGATTTAAGGTACATAGCAAAACAAATGGACTTCAGGAGGCATGGGTGGATTAATGGTGGATGAATGGATGGGTAGATGGGCATTTAGAGTCATGGACCATTGGTAGCAAGTCCGATGACAATGAATAGCCATTGCTATGTGAATTCATGGATGTCAGAGATGTAACAGATCTTGATGATGGTTTGATCATGCCAATGGGTGTGCATGAAGAACAGCCCCAAGAGATGAGATCAATGAAAGCTGAGAGGCCAGGTATGGACAGATGTTGTGGTCAGGGAGGACCTCAATAAAAGAACAGTAGTATGAAACAAAAGGGGGGCAATGAGTGGGTGCTGAGGGTTGTAAAGATATAGGGATAAAGATCCAACAAGTCAGGGCGACTGCATCTCTAAGGGAAGGAACTCCATCTCCAAGGCTTCTGAAAGAACTGTGGAAGGCGCCCCAGGATGGGAAGGGAAACTACTCTCTCGCTACAGTGACACTGTATGTCATCCCCATTGTCACAGCCACTGCCTGCTTCACACAGCTGGCAGCTTTGACTTCTCTTCTATTGTGCTTTCTATTCTAATAACACAATACTTTCAGGAAACACTTTATTTAACAAAATGCAAATCTGCTCATTCTCCTGCCTCATTTACTAAGGTAATTTCCCCAATAAAAGAAACTTTGTCTTAATATTCTTACAACGCAAAAAAGGAACAGAAATACTCATTACTAGTTTTTAATGTGTTTCCTATTAAATTTAAGTGGATTTTGGCTTTCTGCTTTTCTAAAATTGACTGTCAGGAAACAAACTTATGATTGCCACTGGATAAGACCCTTCACAAATCAAAATCTGTTTCAGTAGCAGGAGACACCTGTGCTATTTTAAAGCTTCTGGGCTCCTTTTAATTAGAACATTTCTCCAACTGTAGTGTGAGGCTTCAGGGACTGAAGGCAGCATCTCCTCGTGGGGAAGATCTGCAGCAGGTTGGAGACTAATGCTCGGGGCCACCTTGACAGTGCAGACTCGGTTATTTATCTTCTGGGGGTCACCACCTCCCTCAGAATCCATTATATTGAATATGTGGCTACAGAGTCACTTTCGATAGAGATCCTGACCTACATAATACATGCAGTGTTTTACAAGGCACTAGCATGATGACTCCGGGGTGTACTGGGTAGAGGCTCTTGCTTACCATTTTCATCTTGGGCGATTTTGACAGTGATAATAATCATGGGTACAAGTTTCCGGCATATGTTGTCTATAAAAACACTAAGCATGCACTTTGCATGCATTTAGGTGGATGCTACAGTCATGCTCAATGAAGGCACCATGCTGTGCGGCAGGTATCTTAAACTTGCCCAGCATGCATGTGTGACATGAATACCTACTTAAACAACTGCTCCCTACTTCTTCTTCAGTCCGGTACCTGAAAACGACTACTCTGACTCTACGAGTTCGTCTGCGTTAAGTACAGTATATAAGTAGATTCACAGTATTTGTCCTGTCTGTGATTGGTTTAATTTACTTAGCAAAATGTCCTTGTAGTTGTTATTTAAGCCAGAATCCCCTTCTAAGTTTAAGACTGCATAATATTTTATTTCAAGTTATAACATTTTCTTCATCCCCTCATCTGCCAGTGGCCACTTGGCTGGCTTCTGCATCTTGGCTATTGTAAATACGTGTGCAGTCACGTTCCATTTTTACATCATGTTTTAAAGTAGACAATTCAGTAATTCTTGCTTTGGGAATGAGACCACTGAGCCAAAAAAAAAAAAAAAAAAAAAAAAAAAAAAAAAAAAAAAAAAAAAAAAAAAAAAAAAAAAAAAAAAAAAAAAAACCACTTTGAACAAGAGCCCAGAAGTTTCCACTCTCCAAAAATAGGAATCAGGATTTTCAGAGATGAAAGAGTTAGGACCTCTGCTCCAAACAAGGTTCTCCTCTGTATTCCATACCACTTTATGAAGCTAATAATGATGTTGAGTAGGAGAGGTTTGTGAGTCCCCTCCTTCTTCCCTTTCTCTGCCTGGCATAGAGAGAGGAGGCTTTTGCACAGAGCTGAGAATCTTTCTTTCCCATTTGGAAAGGAGCCCCGAATGTATATATTTTGGCAGCTGGAACACCGGGATATAGTTGGATTAGTTCAGGATCTCTTTCTGCTTAGACCCACTTTGAGAAACTCAGTACAGTGGGAACTCTCCACAAGACGTGGAGTCCTGTAAGTCATGGCTGCAGGTTTCTGGTCTGATCTGCAGCAATAATAAGGGCAAGTATAAGACGAGGGCCTAGAAGAAAACTCACCTAGCTCAGGGATTTAAAAGAATTCCACAGAAATGCCCCTTTCCCAGGAGACTCCACAGTACTCAGGACATTGCCAGCCGTGACCCCTCATCTTCTTGTCACTATTGCCACCAAAGACTCCTTACAGAAGCACATAAGCTTCCCTCTCTCTGCCTATCAAAAGAGGAGAGCTCCTTGAGACCCACTTTTGCTCCCAGAAAAAAAATCCTGTCTCCAGAGTCTGAGGGGAACAGATTCATTTATCTCTTCTCTTCAATTATACCTGGCCTAAAAGTTACACCTACATGTGTCTTACCTCCCATTCTTTCTGCGCTGCTCCCCAGGGAGAAACTGGCCCCAGACCATCTGTACATCCTTCTCGTGTATTTGTCCCATTCTGCAGTCTGTTGCTGCTGTGCTCAGCCTTTCTGTAGGACATGTGACCCCACTTCACCAGCTCTCACATGCGCAAAGCACCAAGCCTTCCTGCTGAGGCCCGACACAAACCATCAACTTCAGCCTGTGGCCATCAAAGATGACTAGAGCGTGGGTTTCAAAGTATGTTTTCTCCCTATTGCTACCCACTAAACCTGGCAACTGAGACCCAGAAAAGTGAAATAACTTTCTCATGAATGAAAATTAGTGGATGGTAAGTACATAATATGATGGCAGGCTACTTGGACCTACACTGCTCCTCCTGGGGTCTACGTACAACAACAGGAAAAGGTGTCACTAATTCATTTCTTTAACAATGAGTTAAATGAAGTGAAAAGTTTTAATAATAGTAAAACAAAGCATTCAAACTACCAACCTCTATTGGCAACTCTTTATTTTCATATTTCTGTCTTGAAAAAAAAAAGAGATAAAAGAAGAATTTATCTGTGTGTTCACTGGCCTGTTACTAGAGGCCTCAGATTTTTCTGGGAAGGGGAATTTAGAGTTGGCCAGCTCTCTTTGGGTTTTAAATCACAGCTTAATATGAAGAAAACTTGTCACAGTAAGGCATTTTGATGTCCCACACTCCATTCTGTCTATCTGTGCCCTTCTCGGGCTTGGTGCTTTGATCGCCCCTGGACGGTATGAGGGAACAAACCCAGCACACAAAAGCAACATTACTCAACCCTCAGTTAAGTAACTCAACTGACAACTCTCAAAGTGGTGGACCATAAAGTCAGAAAGGCAATTAAAATGCATTACATTGTGGGGACTTGTATTTGAGGCTTGGTGTTTGCAGCACGTCTAAGTGTAACTATTAGATGTGAAATATCTTAGAGCATAGGAGCGAGTGAAGCTGGCACATTAAGGGTGTTTCTGTCTATTGCATTGAGGCTGAGTATGTGGTGGGTGACAGTAAATGCTCAATGGAAAGGCTGCTGTTATGATCCAAAGGGGCGACCTCTAGCCCATGAGAGTCACAGTGGAATGGAGAGAAGAAGAAGTCAGAGATGGACATGTCGACAAAACCGAGAAGACTCAGATATTGGCCATGAAATGTGAGTGGAAGCCATTGTGAATTAGTGTGACTCTTCAGTTTCTACCTTCTGTGATAGATACAGGAGTGTCATGGGGCACAGGGTTATGGCTATTTCTTGGAAAAAGTGACTGACCAATATGACCAGAGTTTCCATTTTCAAGATTCCTCATAGCACACTACCTAAACTGTTATTAAGTACCCAGCCCTGGGCTGTAGACAAACACAGGATGAAATAACGAAAGCTGTGCTACCAATGGGCTTGTGCTCTCCGTGGGGAAGGCATACTGACCATAACTGAGAGTGTGGTCACAGGACAGCTATTAGTGTTAGAGATGAATGCCATGAGGTCAGAATAAAATAGCAAGGGTAGAGAGTGAGACTCTGAGAGAGCTTCATGAGGTAGGAGGGAAACAAGCTGAGCCTAGGAAATGGGGACATGGCTGTGTAGACACATGAAGAGGAGTTTCTTGGAGCAGGTGTCACAGGCATGAGTATAGCCTGGGAATAAAAGCGAGGCATGATTGACTCAAATCAAGAAAATGCTTAGAAAGCTCAGAGAGTGTGTGGAGGTTTGGGGAGACTGAAGACGGCAGTCCTCTGCTTGACTTCCAGTAGCCTCAGGACTACACTGCCATATAGAGTCAGTTTCTGCATGAACATCTCCCAGCCTCAGCACCTTACACGCCAATTAAGAAGAGAGCCTACTCTGCAGCATGTGCATAGGATTAAAGCTGTGTCAGTCCAGGGTCTTGGTTCACAAGGAATGAGGGAACACAAACTGATTGTTTTACTATCATCAGTTTAACAAATGGGTGGGACAAAACAGTGTTGTGAATCTAGTAACATTATCAATGCCAGGTTAGAGATGTGGAAGTGCAGACCTCATTGCTGCCCAGCCCGTGGGCCAAAGGTTCCGTTTTCTCCTCTGCCCCTGATTTCCCAGGCTCTGGACATCTATGCCGTCACCAGCACTTGCCACTCTCACCCTACGCCCCCTTGGAGACATAGGTGTGAGCAATGGCGTCCCGGGAGCCAGAGTGATTTGACCAAAGCTGCGGGAGGTCTGTGGAGCTTGAGACAGCAGGAGGCACAGGAGTGCACCCAGCTGCAGGCATGCTGCAAAGAGCCTTGTAGCATCAATGCAGCATGAGTGTCTATCCAGCTCCCTAACACTGTACCGAGTGGAAATTGTCTTTAAAAAAAAAAAGGAAATTTAGTTGAATATGACAAGAAGGTCCACTTTCAAATAGTATGGATAACATTCCTAAAGAGCTTGGACTTTAAATCCTTCCATCAAAGCAGAGCAGTTAGGGACAAGGCAAAGGAAACGAGTGTTAGAGATAAGAGTTCTGATATCCAGGCTGCAGAAATGGTTGAATCCTTAAGAGCACTAGAGCTTTCCCAGAGCATCACTGTTAATTCCCAGCATCCACATGGTGGCTCACAACCATCTGTAACTTCAGCCCCTAGAGTCTGAATGATGTCCTCTTCTGGCCTCCTTAGACACCTGGTCACCAACTATGCATGTGCTCTACAGACCTACACACAGGCAGAGCACTCATATATCTCAAACAAAAGCATAAAATGAACTTGCTGGGTGGGCTTTCTCAGAGTCCTGGTTTCTACCAGAGCTATCATACACCATCTTGGGAATGCTGGGCAGGCACTGACTGAAGAATTAGAAAGCTCCCTAGGTAGTGGATATTGTGACAAAACAGAAATCATTAGATGATAGACACTAGAAACCAGACAAAGTTAACGGCAAAGGCTAAGGAAACCATACACTTGGAACATAATAAGCATCTTTGACCCCTAAGTAGGAATGACTTCCAAGAACTGAGGATACTGGATATCAGAAAGAGGCCCACTGGGTCAAACTTAGAGTATTTGCCAAGTAGTAGAGTCACATGCTGGGATCAGAGTTTTAGAGAAAACAGCTAGGTCAAACAGACGAGACTTAGTCACCAATCCCAAATGACAACTCAAGAGACTAGTGATGGTGAAAAACAGAAATTCATATAACCACATGACTTTCAAGGACAAGAGGCTGGGGTCCAGTAATTTCAGATTTGTCTTTGGGATACCAATAGAAAGCTTAAATTTAAGTAGGTGAAGAACTGGGGCAGGGGATAAGAAGTGTGCATAATTAGGCAGGCTACATTAACATGTGGTCTGGCTGAATGTTTCTTCAAAGTGGCCTGAAGAAGCTTTTATCACTGCCTGCACTGACATTTTTAAGTGAAAGTATAGTGAATCTACTGAACTAGGCCATTCCACAGGCAGAAAGAAGGCTTATTGTAAATCTGAAATGACCACATAGCTATCTCTCATGTAGTAGAGAGAAAGAATAGCCAAAGTCTTTGGGACAGGGATTCCATAGCTGCCATGCATGGCTGCTTCTTGTGGACAGAGTGAGTAGCAGAAGGTGGGGAAAAGCCTTGTCAGTTATGAAGAGGGAGGGCAGCTGTCAGGAGAGAGGTGTGCAAACCTGAACAGCCGGGAAGTGTAAAGTAGTGCAAAGGAGATGAGAACCAGGAGGCCAGCATGGGGAAGATGGTAACCCGATACAAGTGTCAACAAAGAACTAGATGCCCCATTTGTGAGAGATAGAAGGCAATGAAGGAAGTAGAGACGTCTCCTGGTAAGAAAAACTCATTTTTTACAGGTTTCTGCAGAAGGATGAGTGATACCATTTTTCCATCAGCGAGCAATCTTTCAGTTTACTCTGTCAGGTTCCAGCCTAAGCTGAGACCAGACTGTCATTTTGGGAATTGTCAGTGGCACTGCTGTTTTAAGGACTTGAGGGAAGAGAAAAATATTCCTACAAATTAAAAAAAGAATGTCATAAATTACTTTCTCAGAGTATGCTTGTACATGTTTGTGTGTGTGCACGTGCATGTGCGTATTGTGTGTGTGTGTGTTGAATCAGAAGAAGACAGATGACAAAGATGACATCTGTGTAATTTTCCCTTCTCTTTTCTTTCTCAAGACTGTCTAGATGTCATCATTTCAGGGCAGACATCCAATCACAAAATGTTGCATGTTACTTCATGGTCAATTCTCAGAAAACTACCAGCTCAAATGGTTGCTAAGAGACAATACTCTCTAAATCTGGGTTTAGGCTGCAAAACTTCAAACAGAAATGAAAAGACAGGCCTCAGCATGCTGGTACATGCCTATAATCATAGCACTCCTGCAATCAGAAGGCTGAAGCAGGAGAATCAAGAGGCTAAGGTAAATTTAGATTATAAAACAAATTCATACCAGCCTGAACTACCTAAGTAGTATACGGCTATTCTCAGTTGTCAACTTGACTACATCTAAATTAACTGAAACCCAAATGATTGGGCACACTTGTGAGAGTTTTTTTTTCTTCATTAAATTATTTGAAGTGGGAACACCACTTCTATTCTTGATCTTTGAAACAGGAAGATACACCTTTATTTTTTTTAAATTTATTTATTAAAGATTTCTGTCTTTTCCCCACCGCTGCCTCCCCTTTCCCTCCCCCTCCCCCAGTCAAGTCCCCCTCCCTCGTCAGCCCAAAGAGCAATCAGGGTTCCCTGCCCTGTGGGAAGTCCAAGGACCACCCACCTCCATCCAGGTCTAGTAAGGTGAGCATCCAAACTGCCTAGGCTCCCACAAAACCAATAGGTGCAGTAGGATCAAAAACCCATTGCCATTGTTCTTGAGGTCTCAGTAGTCCTCATTGTCCGCTATGTTCAGCGAGACCGGTTTTAACCCAGGCTTTTTCAGACCCAGGCCAGCTGGCCTTGGTGAGTTCCCGATAGAACATCCATCCCCCTTGTCTCAGTGTATGGGTGCACCCCTCGCGGTCCTGAGTTCCTTGCTTGTGCTCTCTGTCCTTCTGCTCCTGATTTGGACCTTGAGATTTCAGTTCGATGCTCCATTGTGGGTCTCTGTCTCTGTCTCCTTTCATCGCCTGATGAGGGTTAATATTCAGGAGGATGCCTATATGATTTTCTTTGGGTTCTCCTTATTTAGCTTCTCTAAGAACCCGAATTATAGGCTCAATGTCCTTTATTTATGGCTAGAAACCAAATATGAGTGAGTACATCCCATGTTCCTCTTTTTAGGTCTGGCTTACCTCACTCAGGATGGTGTTTTCTATTTCCATCCATTTGCCTGCAAACTAAAAAAAGAAGATACGCCTTTAATCCAGATCTTTTAAATTGGAAAGATCCACCTTTAACCTGAACCACATATTCTGCCGTCAGCCTACAGGACATGGAAGAAGAAAGCTTTATCTCTCTTTAACTGCTTGCTTTTGTTTTCCCTTATAAGTCTATTCCTTCACTGGCATTACAGACTACTTCCTACTGATTCCAAAATGTACTAAATAACCTTTGAGACTCCCAGCCATGAAGAATGAACAACTACTTCTTGAACATTCTGTTGTTAGATTGCCATTGTTGTACTATTAGCTGGACCACAGCCTGTAAGTTATTCTAATAAATTTCAAATATGTTTAATATGTGATATATATATTATTTAAGTATAGATACACACAAACCTATTTTAACAATTTGCATACATATTTATTTTACAAGTTCTGACCCTCTAGAGAACTCTGATTAAGACAGACATAGGTAGCAGCAGTGGTTCTAGAACAACAGAAATATAAGGATAAGCTTTTAAAGTAACTGAAGATAACATCTCCCAGCCCAGCCTGTTCGGGCTCTAGGACCGAATCCGAATCGGCAGGGCAAACGGGAGGGTGCTAGCTCCTTTGTCCCCACTAGCCTGCCTGCAGCGAGCTAGGTAGGTCCTTTGTTTACGAGATACGGCAAGCAGCAAGGAGTTCCGGTCCAGG
>NW_026067994.1:5990036-5993771 GCF_014885135.2 Alexandromys fortis
AAGATCTGGGAAACTCTGAGAAGAGGTGCACAGCTAATGCAGATGCTGTTTGTCCTCCTATAGTGCTTTGTGGGTAATAGAGGGGAGACCACCTCTCCAACATGGCTACTCACACATAATTAATAAATTTAGTTACTCCTTAAATGACAAAATGATTGAGATAGAAGAGTGTTTTCATGGTTTACAAAAGTTAAGACAGGGTGTACAGTTTTGCAGTGTTCCTTGCATTCCACCAAAACAAACAAAATGTAAATAAAAATTCTGAAATAAATATCTGCAAACCCCCCCCAAAAAAATAAAGTAACTGGAATAAGCTTTCCAATTTACCAACACCTACTGAAGCTTCTCCAGTTACAGAAGCCCTTCGCTGAAGCTCAGAGAGTAAGGAAAGCCTATTATGTGAAGTACTTAATAAACTAAAGGATGAAGCATTTGGTTATCCTGATTCACCAACTGTGAAAGTAGGAAATGTAGTCCGTGAGGAGGTGCACTACACCACTACAGAACTAAGTGAGGTTGCCAGTCCATTCAAATAGAAGTCTGGGGAATATACGTGAGAGGGGATTTTTAAGAGTGTGGGATAACGGTGGAAGAATTATTAAAGTGAAAAAGACTGAGGGTGTTGATAAGGGTCCTCTAAGTGGAGATTCTAGGTTTAATATAGAAGCTCACACAGTTTTAAAAGTGTCAAAAGTCTATCTGAATAGTTAGCCTAAGCATTTATCAAAAGATGTCCTACTGAAAAGGAGTTGGAGTAACCTGGTATCTCTTGACTTAGTGTTGATGAAGGGATTTTTAAGGCTACAGAAAATTTTGATGCTAGAGTGGGTGTGTGCTGTAAAAACTAATCCTCTACAACGAGATGGCCCAGACGACATGCTTTTCGCTAATCCTAGGAGACACAAAATAGTGAGAGAGTCACCAGCACATGTGAAGATCTTTGCTTTCACCCTATTCTGTGTGCCAGACCTTATGTTTGAAGGCATTTCTGCTCCCTTGGATGGATTAAATGTGATGGGTTTAGTAAGGCCCTGAAGTAGCAAGGGTTCAGGTACCAGCACTATATCGTCAAAGGCAAGGTGATTAGAGTTACTCTAATGGGCAGCATAGACATAGCAATCAATGTCTGTGATGGCCTGACTATCACTACTGAATTGACTGGATTGTCTGGGACGTGGAAAGAGCATGGTTAGAAATTCATGAGAAATACATCTAGGGTAGAAGTTTGTGGATAGATCTCTGCAAGCAGGCTAAGAATGTAAAGACGCTTATGTCTCATGAAAATGCTCATCAAAAGGTGACTTCAACTGAGGAAGAATTCAATAATCAAGCAGGTTGGATGGCCCATGCTGTAGAGATCAGCCTCTTTCCCAAGTCATTGCTGCCATTGCTCAAAGAGTCTATGAACAATGTGACCATTACCCCAGAGATTGGAATTACACATAGGTTTACCAATATGGACTACCATTCACTAAGGCTGACCTACCACAGCTGCTGCTGACTTCCAGATCTGGCAACAGAAGAGACCAACATGTTCCCCACCATCCTGAATCAGCTGAGCTAAAACAGGAAAAAAGAGAAAAAAAAAAAGACAGAATAGCCTGTTGAAGACACACCTACAGCACCGAGTACATGGCACTAATCTGGAGGGCTGGGGCAGGGTTTTTCAGAAAATAGTGTATGTTTTGAATTAGTGTCCAATATATGGTATGCTTTCTCTAATAGCCAGGACACACAGGTCAAGGAATCAAGGCAATGTTTGGAAAAGGTTAGTATTTCGACTCACTATCCCTTCTAGTAACTCACTAGGAAAATGTTTCCTTCCTGCTCTCGGGAAGGGCAGTTAAGTTCCCCTGGAGGTTTTGGTTCTAGAGGGGGAAACACTCCTTACAGGAGACACAGAAACATTTCATCATTCTGGAAGCTCAGACTTCCCCCTGGCCACTTTTGGCTTCTGATGCCCTTAAGGAAACAGGCTAAGAAAGGAATAACACTGTTATGGGGGATGATTAATCTGGATTGCTAACAGAAAATTGGATTGCTTCACCACAGTGTAAGAAAGATTACATCTAGAGTGTGGGAGACTCTGGGGAATCTCTTGGTGCTACCAAGTCCTTTGATTAAATTAGATGGGAAACGACAGCAACATAACCCTGACAGGATGACAAAGGGCACAGACCTGTCTGAAATGAAGATATGGTCACTCCTTTAGGAGAAAGGCCACAGTCAGCTGAGGGGCTTGCAAAGAGTGTAGGAAATACAAAATGGGTCTTAGAGGAAGGAAGTTATAACACCAGCTAAGACCATGTGACCAGTTTCAGAAGTGAGGTTTATAATTGACACGTTTTTCTGCCATAGTTTGTTAACAAGGTATTTATGTTAATATTTGTGCTTTCTTTCCTCAATTCCATTATCATTGCAATGTAAGATTAATTAAAAGAATATCAGAGGTTATAGTATTTAAGTTTGAGATACTAAAAGATTTCCCTAAAGAGATATTGTCATTTATTCTAAAATTTGTAGTGAATCTGCAGTTGTATGGGGGATAGTTATATGATGTTATAACCTGATTATCATTTTCATATGGAAATTAGGCATAGCATAAGGAGATATGATTGTGTGTCAGGATGACAAGGGGTACACTTATAATGTCTATTCGTGGTTTCCAACTTGATGACATATGGAATTTACTAAAACAAAAATGATTGGACACAACTGTGAGGAAATTTTTTCTTACTTAAATCATTTTAGAAGTAGAAAAACACACTTCCAATATTATCTTTGATGTGGAAAGATAAACCTTTAATAGAAATCTTTAATGTGGGAAAATACACCACACTTTCTTCTGGCAGCCTACTTAAAGAACTTAGAAGAAGGAAGCTTGCTCTCTCTCTTTGCCTGCTCTCTTTTGCTCTTGCTAGCAAGTTCTTTCTTTCACTGCATTATCACCTTCTTCTTTGGGCTTCTTGAATATAGTGAAGAGCAACTCAGACATCCAGTCCTCTGAACTTAAATACTACTGGATTTTTGGGCCTTTCATTGGTCGATAGTCATTATTGAACTAGCTGGACCACAGTCTGTAAGCTATTTTAATAAATCTCATATATTATGTATAAAATAAGTTCTATTTCTCTAGAGAACCCTGACAATACAGGTGAACATTTTTCTAAGAGATGTTCCCCTAATTCATATTGAGTCTACTGGCCTGTTAGCACTGTACAAATTTAGATTACCCTAATTATTAAGAAAATATAAATCACAGAGCAATTTTACCCAGTCAGGAATCCTATTCTCTGAAGTCCTTTAAAAGTTACTTTAGAAGTTGGGTTTGATGCTGCTAAAAATGGATTTGTCAAAAAGTTGGGATCAAATGTATATTCATTATCAGGAAATTGATTTGTAAGTCATGACACATGCACAGAGTGAAATGATATATAATTATAAAAGAGAATAAAGATTTCCCATTGTGAAGTACCCTACAACAGATGGGCACAAGAGATCGCTTCCTATGTATAACCCCAGCAGCAGAGACACTAAGGGCAACATTGAATAAATGGGACCTACTAAAGCTGAGAAGCTTCTGTAAAGCAAAGGACACTGTCACTAAGACAAAAAGGCAACCCACTGACTGGGAGAAGATCTTCACCAACCCCGTAACAGACAAAGGTCTGATCTCCAAAATATATAGAGAACTCAAGAAACTAGACTTTAAAATGCTAATTAACCCAATTAAAA